>NW_024100887.1:300000-388307 GCF_016161935.1 Mauremys reevesii | reverse complement strand
GTAAAAGTGAGGTGGCAAAGTTGCAGATGATACTAAACTGCTCAAGATAGTTAAGACCAAAGCAAACTGTGAAGAACTTCAAAATGATCTCACAAAACTAAGTGATTGGGCAACAAAATGGCAAATGAAATTTAATGTGGATAAATGTAAAGTAATGCACATTGGAAAAAATAACCCCAACTATACATACAATATGATGGGGGCTAATTTGGCTACAACGAATCAAGAAAGAGATCTTGAGGTCATCATGGATAGTTCTCTGAAGATGTCCACGCAATGTGCAGAGGCAGTCAAAAAAGGATGTTAGGAATAATTAAAAAGGGGATAGAGAATAAGATAGAGAATATATTATTGCCCTTATATAAATCAATGGTATGCCCACATTTTGAATACTGCGTACAGATGTGGTCTCCTCATCTCAAAAAGATATACTGGCACTAGAAAAGGTTCAGAGAAGGGCAACTAAAATGATTAGGGGTTTGGAACAGGTCCCATATGAGGAGAGATTAAAGAGTCTAGGACTTTTCAGCTTGGAAAAGAGGAGACTAAGGGGGATATGATAGAGGTATACAAAATCATGAGTGATGTGGAGAAAGTAGATTAGGAAAAGTTATTTACTTATTCCCATAATACAAGAACTAGAGGCCACCAAATTAAATTAATGGGCAGAAGGTTTAAAACAAATAAAAGGAAGTTCTTCTTCAAACCGCGCCCAGTCAACTTGTGGATCTCCTTGCCTGAGGAGGTTGTGAAGGCTAGGACTATAACAGCATTTAAAAGAGAACTGAATAAATTCATTGAGGTTAAGTCCATTAATGGCTATTAGCCAGGATGGCTAAGGAATGGTGTCCCTAGCCTCTGTTTGTCAGAGGGTGGAGATGGATGGCAGGAGAGCCATTTGATCATTACCTGTTAGGTTCATTCCCTTTGGGGCACCTGGCATTGGCCACTGTCAGTAGACAGGATACTGGGCTAGATGGACCTTTGGTCTGACCCAGTATGGCCGTTCTTATGTTCTTATGTGTTGGAGAGGGTGTCAGTCTGTTGGTGTAGATCAGGGGTTCTCAAACTGGGTGTTGGGAGCCCTCAGGCGATTGCAAGATTATTACATGGGGGGGGTCGTGAGCTGCCAGCCTCCACCCCAAACCCCACTTCACCTCCAGCATTTATAATGGTGTTAAATATATAACCAAGTGTTTTTAGTTCATAAACGGGGTGGCAATTGGAGGCTTGCTATGTGAAAGGGATTGCCAGTAGAAAAGTTTGAGAACCACTGGTGTAGATGCAAAGACTTGAGATGGAAGAATTGTGTTGGGTGTAAAAAGGTACCTTAACTTGTGATTTCTATGCGTTTTAGTGCTAATGCGTGGAAACATACTTAACCAATCTTAACTCTAGGAAATTCCACACACACTTTATTAATGTAGAGCAGGGTCGGCAACCTTTCAGACGTGGGGTGCCGTCTTTATTTATTCACTGTAATTTAAGTTTTTGCGTGCCAGTAATTCATTTTAACATTTTTAGAAGGTCTCTTTATCTAAGTCTATAATATATAACTAAACTATTGTTGTATGTAAAGTAAATATGTTTTTTAAAATGTTTAAGAAGCTTCTTTTAAAATTAAATTAAGATGCAAAACCTCCCTGACCAGTCGCCAGGACCTGGGCAGTGTGAGTGCCACTGAAAATCAGCTCGCGTGCTGCCTTCGGCACGAGTGCCATAGGTTGCCTACCCCTGATGTAGAGTTTTTATTTTGGTTTGGTTTTATAAATATGGCTGAGGTCTTAGGACTAGCCTAGCTGAGAAGATGGAAAGATACTCCTTGATCCCCTGAATAGCATGGTGATGAGGGTGATAAAAGGACCTGAATAGAATATGATAGAAAAGGGGCTAGCTGGGAAGTGAGGTTGTGGAACTAGTTGAAGAATTGTACCTCCTCTGCTTTACATTTGCACACCTGGTTTAGAAAGCTTTAAGGGCTGCTCCAGGGGTCTTTCAAAACATATTATTTGAAACATCAGGAACATGTCAGAATGAAAGGCTTTGAATGTCATTAAGCAAAAGCTTGAGCATTTTTCCTCCCCTAGGGGTGTAGTTTTAAACAGAGCTGAGATGAGTGTTTCACTAGTTTCCGTTGTTTCTCCTATCCCTGTCCCCTGGCTAGCTCCACTCCTGAGACATTCAGGGTACATTTGCACCACAAGTTAAGGTATAATTGTAGCCGGGGTAGGCACATCTGCACTATTTTTAATCTAGTTAGCATGTTTAACAATAATAGTGAAGACATGATGGCATGGGTTTCAGTATGGACAAGCAACCCAAGTACGTACCCAGGGTTCATGATGTGCCCATCTGTGCTACAATTACACCTTAACCTGCAGTGTAGCTGTACCCTCACTTTACACCTTAACCTGCAGTGTAGCTGTACCCTCTGCTGTTTTTCCCATCCATTGCCCTTTGTCATTGTCTGGTCAAGTTTTCTTTTTTGAAAACTATAAGTGTTTAAATTTTAGGTGTAATTGCATATGCATAAAATATCCTATTAAGATGCATTATGTTGAACAACTTAAAAGCTTGGCGAATCTTTCTAATTAGGTTGACAAAAGGGACTCAGAATAGCTCTATTGTAGAGGTTGAGGCATCTTCTCTGGTTGGCTTTCCATTATAAAAGTATTTTTAAATGTATATCATTAACTTCAATTTTCTCCCAGTAGGTTCTCCTAAATCAGAAATCTAAATTATATAGCTTTACCAGAAGCTTTTCATCAATGTTATTACCTCTACTGTGGTTTACTGCCTCCAATTTCCCAAGATGGGATTTGTAACAAGAAAGGAACCATTAGATGATATTATTACAAATTAACCCTCACCCCAAAATACCTTTATTTAACCATATACTAAAATGCATGTTCTGTTCTAACATTTCTTCTGCATACTGCCTCAGCAAACTGAAGTGCCACTCCAGCAAATGTTTTCATTCATTCACCCCAAGCTAGAATTCCACCAACACATTTAGGGTGCCCAACCACTAAAATGCAGCAACTTTTTGCAAGGAACATGACAGTTATTTAATGGTGCACAGCAATACTTCACAACCCTTTAGGAGAGGAAGAAAAAAGGAATCCTGTAGCCCAGGGGTTGGCACCTTTCAGAAGTAGTGTGCTGAGTCGTCATTTATTCATGCTAATTTAAGGTTTTGTGTGCCAGTAATACATTTTAACATTTTTCGAAGGTCTCTTTCTATAAGTCTATAATGTATAACTAAACTATTGTTGTATGTTAAGTAAATAAGGTTTTTTTTAATGTTTAAGAAGTTTCATTTAAAATTAAATTAAAATGCAGAGCCCCCGGACCGGTGGCCAGGACCTGGGCAGTGTGAAAATCAGCTCGCGTGCCGCCTTTGGCATGTGTGCCATAGGTTGCCTACCCCTGCTGTAGCCCTTTGAAACTGCAGAGATGAGAGGGTATTTTAATTGGATAGAAAGAAATTGCCCTAAGGGGAATTAGGACCTTACCTTTAGTATCTGAGCCAAAAACACCCACTATTGATGGAGGGGGAACCCTGTCATTGGTTCTGTGATGACCATAAGTGACCAAAACCTCATTTTTACATCTCTTCTAAAAAGACAGCATCTCCAGCAATGCAGTGCCACCAAACACTACGCTGTCACCCTGATTCAGCATAATCTCAATAGGAAAAGTTCCACTTACAGACATCACTAATTCAAGAATTATCATGAGTGATCCTTTAAGGTGCTTGTACAAGTACTGTTCAATCATGACCCAGCTTAGTGTGTGAGATTTATATAGTATTATAGCCCAAACAAGTCTGGCTGCAAGCCATGAATACTGAATACATGATGGGTCATTACACAAAGTAATGACCCATCATTTTCCCCCTACTGTTACTCACACCTTCTTGGGCCATCCTGATTATCACTACAAAACGTTTTTTTCTCCTGCTGATAATAGCCCTCCTTAATTGATTACTCTCATTATAGTTGGTATGGCAACACCCATTTTCATGTCCGTGTGTATCTATCTTCTACTGTATTTCCACCAGTATCTAATGAAGTGGGTTTTAACCCACAAAAACTTATGCTCAAATAAATTTGTTAGTCTCTAAGTGCCACAAGTACTCCTCGTTCTTTTTGCTGATACAGACTAACACAGTTACCCCTCTGAAACCTGAATACATGCTGATACTTTTGCCCTCCTTTCTTTGCTGTTGACTCCCTGGCTCAGCTAATATCAGGGGCGGCTCCAGGCACCAGCACACCAAGCGTGTGCCTGGGGCGGCAAGCTGCGAGGAGTGGCTTGCCGGTCGCCATGAGGGTGGCAGTCAGGCAGCCTTCGGCGTCATGCCTGCGGGAAGTCCCCCGGTCCCGCGGCTTCGGCGGCAATTTGGCGGCAGGTACGCCAAAGGCGCGGGACCAGCGGACCTTCCTCAGGCAAGCCGCCGAAAGCCGCCTGACTGCCGTGCTTGGGGCGGCAAAATACGTAGAGCCACCCCTGACTAATGTAGAGAGTTTTTCTAATGAAGATGACGTAGAATAAAAATATGGGAAAGGAAAGATTAAAAAAATAAAATGAAAAAAATAAATAAGGGAGAGCTAATTAGGAAGAGGTTTATGGAAGATTTTCTCTTCCAGACTCACTGCTGCTCTTTCTTTGGTGCTGCCTGAACCTAACAGAAGCATATAGCTCCTTTTCATGAACTTGGTTCCCTGCCCTTCAGCTATTGTGTGCATTGAAAGTTGGGAAAAAAGGTCTTGCCTTGATGTTATGTAACCTTGCAGACATTAATTTGAAACAAACAAAACACTTAAAGCAGCTCTCATTCAGGGGATTTTACTGAGTGTTACTAAATTGCTGAATATTTAATAGCTAATCATGCTCCAGACCCCAAGGTCTGTCCCCCAAATGATAAGACTTTTTATTAAATGAACTTTAATTACTTAATAATTAGACCTTCTGTAGGGAAAGATGGGGATCCTGATAAGCTGCCAACCAGGCTGCAGGGCAAATCAGACTTGTGTGCCATTTTCAGATTAGAATTTAAAAGCAGGTCTGGGTGTAATGTTCTGAGACAGTGGGTGAAAGGCAGCCAGCCCAGTGTGTGAAAAGCCATGGATGGCATGAACCTGAACTATGAAGTGGTTTATTTTTATGGTTATCTTAAAACTAGTATAACTATGCAAGGGAATCAATGTCAGACTGTTAGACTAAACCAATTGAACCAGATGTCAATACTGTAATGAGGATTGTGTCTGGGTCTACTAATATTTAAAATACTTTAGGTGTGGTGGGAAAACTCTGTGATAAATTGCTGACCGTGTGAGAAATGTTTTGACTGTCTCCGTGTCTACTCATTAGTCCTCTTCCCCGAAACAAGCTTACAACATTCCGGGCTTCTGAGCAGCTTCAAAGAACAATCTTTAAAAAAAAAAAAAAAAAAGCCTGAAAATGTTGTGGAATTTCACCATAAGAACATAACATAAGAACATAAGAATGGCCGTACTGGGTCAGACCAAAGGTCCATCTAGCCCAGTATCTGTCTACTGACAGTGACCAATGCCAGGTGCCCCAGAGGGAGTGAACCTAACAGGCAATGATCAAGTGATCTCTCTCCTGCCATCCATCTCCATCCTCTGACGAACAGAGGCTAGGGACACCATTCTTACCCATCCTGGCTAATAGCCATTTATGGACTTAGCCACCATGAATTTATCCAGTTCTCTTTTAAACATTGTTATAGTCCTAGCCTTCACAACCTCCTCAGGTAAGGAGTTCCACAAGTTGACTGTGCACTGCGTGAAGAAGAACTTCCTTTTATTTGTTTTAAACCATAAAAACTATACAGGCTTGAGGCCTTTGCCAGGCAATATATAGTCTTGGACCAGTGACAGCCCTGGGATCTGCTATAGTGGGATCCTGGAGACTTATAAACAGGAGCATTGTACATAACCACTGGAAAAGGGAAGGTCCCTGCTTTCCATTGGAACAGTATACGCTTCTAGAGCTGTAAGGACCCAGGAGATCAGAAAGTAAAACCATGACATTTATATATATACAGAAAGCCTACGGTAGATTATTTTTAAACTTTTTTTTTTATGGCTCTTTCTGTGTTGTGAATGCTTGGACTGAGAATGAAGGTACCTGACCTTACAGATGCAGAAAAAATGCAAAGTCCCAATCATGTTTTTAAACTCTCTAAACATGCCTAAAATGTCTTTTCTGTAACAGATGTGGCATATATAGAACGTAAGGGTCGTATTCAGTGGTGGTGCCTGGGCTGGAGTGCATAATCTGTAGACAGCCCCGCATACGAATACGGCCATCCAATCTCTGACTGATAAAATCCTATACCACACCGCACCAGTTTGTAGCTGTGTACTAGGTAGAATTTCAAAACCGCCTATGTAGCCATGAGCATGTCTCATTAGTCACAAAGTCTTGTGTTTAAATCACTCCAGGCACTCCTTGAAAATCCTAACTGCAGTGTCTTTCTCCATCTTTTTCCATGTGTTGTAACAATATGTGTTATATACAGTAGAGCCAAATTCACTCACTGAAATAGACATATCTTCTCAGCCACCACCACTACTACACTGTCCCCAGTACACCCTGCCTAGGGGAAGAAGGGCTTTTTCTATAGCAAGAGTGGAAAGTCTGCAGTCACTGCACTGCTTTTACAGGGCTTGAAAAAGGAAGACCTCCAATCCTCCGCTTCTCTAACCCCACCCCAAACTTGTGGGTTCGGGATTCCCCCACAGAACCCAAGTGAAGGGGCTTGTGGTGTCTGGGAAAAGGCATAAAGTACTAGGGTTCCAGGTAGAAATGAAGCATATTCCCTTTCCTAAATGAAATCTGTGACATATGGAGGTGATGATGGTTTGTAATATACCTAAATTCTAATGAGTTCTGGAGTCACTACCTAGGGTGGCCAGATCTATGGATTGTGAGATCCAGCCTTGGTCCCGCAGTTTTTTAATTTATTTGCCAAAATGGAGATTCTTGAAATTGCTGCATGGACTCTTGAGACAACTATGTTTGTGACAAAAGCCTTGTTCATATGCTATCTTGACGGACAGGCTTTTGCTTGTTTGTTTTGCTCCCTAAACTGTGGAACCTTTCTTTCTGCTGACATGAATGTAGTGTGGTGGCTTTTAACAGCTTTCCGCTCCATACCATGTTGCTTTTTAACTTTTTAATTATTTATTTAAAGCAAAGCTAAAATAAAGTTTCAATACTTGTCTTTTGAGTTTACATCAGCTCATTTCATGTGAAAGCTGTTGGCAGCCTGTGTCTGTGCCAACAGCTTCATTTGAAATGTAGCATTTTTGCTCTTCTGTAGATTATGCATGGGTGCAGCTGATGGTTGTTCACCATAATAATAATAATACTAATAATTGAGAGGTACCCTATCTCCTAAAACTGGAAGGACCTCGAAAGTGTCATTGAGTACAGCCCCTGCCTTCACTAGCAGGACCTGTGGTGTGGAATTCCAAAACTACCACGCAGAGTTGAGTTGTTCTTTTTCTCTTTCAGAGCAGGCACTTTTAAATATGTATTAACGGTGATCATGATTACAAAGTACTAAATATCGAGGACAATGTGCAGGCGACTTCTTTTTTTTTAACATGCAGGAATCTTTTCATAAGTTGTAGCATGTCATTGGGGCCCATTATTAAGTTAAAGGAGACACGAGTTCCTCTCTCTCAACTGCACCTGACTGTTTAGCTAAATGTGTGTATATTATATGTTTGTACAGAACCTAGAAATAGCGGGATCCTAGACCATGACTGGTTCCTAGGCACTATGGAAATATAACACAATAATAATATATAGTTCTTGCTACCATAGTGTCTGAGCACCTTACACCATGCCACGGATTTATCCTCACACCCCTGCCTCCCGCCTTGTGTGAAGTATCTCAGGTGAGCTGAGACAATGGTAGATTATGTGACTTGACCCCAATCACACAGGAAATGTGGTTTGAGCAGGAATTGAAACCCAGGTTTCTGGAATCCCTACCTAACAATACATTTATTAGACGACACTAGCTCTGCTCTCAATCACCAGTGAAATTTTGACTGACTTTTTTACTGGCCAAAATGCCAGAGCTCCTATTTTCTTCTCGAACTCTGTGGCCTCACACCACCCCACCACTCCTCTACTTTTGAAATACACTTCGTTGACTTTGGGCCTGTGCCCCTTACTGGCCTCTCTTCTACCCTCTAATTTGCTTTCAAAACTTTTTGATGGGTTCTTCTCTTCACTTCCCTTTGTCGAGTAGGCCCTCCAAAAGCTCTGTGCTTGTCCACCTGCTCTTCTCTACCTCCTATTTCTAAATGATCTTATCCATAAGGGGGTGGCTTCCAAATACCATCTTTGATAATCGATGATTCACAGATCTATCTTCATAAAGACCTGTTCCCCTTTATCCAAACCTAATCTCAACCTGTTTCTCTGACGACATCTGGTCATCATTTGCACCGAGAGAATTTCTCTCCTTCTCCCTTGGTGTCTCTGTTACCACGATAACATCGCCATAGAGGCTCATAATCTGGGCATTATCTTGACTCACTCAGGCCTGGTCCAATTCTTGCAGCTTTACCTACTTGACATTTCACAGATCTGGGCTTTTTAGTTTTGGGCATCCTGGTGTACGTAAAAGGGAATGGTTTCTTGTGTCATTAAAGACATTATCATGCCTGATGTGAGGGGGCAGAATTACTGTTTCATTGGCAACCATAAATCTGGCATTTCCAGTGCTACAACACCTGCTTTGAAAGATATTTACATCTTCATTTGCATTCCTTGGGGAAATGGTGATTTTTTTTACAGTCTATATCTCAGCCAAACCCAATGGAATTTCATGGTACAAGTGAAACACCCATGTCTAGCTCAGTGTTGCTTGGACCCTATTGAATTTTGCACCAACAGCTGTGTTGGAGCCTCTCAAAATATAGGTTGCAAGAGTCCTTCATAATGAAAAAGTGACAGGAGTTGCTACCTCTGCCTGCAATAACATGGATATAGACTTCGCTTGTTTCCATACAATGAATAGTATCCTTTCAGAGGACATGTCAGTCATACAGTTTGATGTGCAGCATGGAAGAAAGATTCCATTAGGTGGAAAGATGTGAAAATAACAAAAAGTTTCTTAATCCTACTTAATTTCAGTACATCTTTCTTTGAATTTCATCCTGTTCTGAATAGTGTGTATTGCAGAACACTGTGTTTGTACTTTGATAAAGTTATTCCTGAAGTAGTTTGTAAGTAACATGTTGCTATTTGGTACTCTCTTATGTCAATAACACATCTATTATTTTCTTCTTTAAATTACACTCATTAGTGGCATACTGATAGTTATTCAGCAATCACGGAAGCCTCAAAGTACTTGTCTGAACATCACTTATTCTTCAGATTGGATGATTAGCCAAATCCAGATCAACACAGATACATTGTGCAATTTATATTTTCAGTGACTATATAATTGCTTCTTTTCCTTGTGCTTGCAGGACCATTGAGGTTTCTTTCCCAGACAGAATCTGTCACAGCTTTTGCAGGAGACACAGTTTTGTTAACGTGTGAAGTAGTTGGAGAGCCTATGCCGATGGTACACTGGCAAAAACCTGGAGGACCTGATCCTGAGCCCCAGTGACACCCGAGTGGCTGTCTTGCCCTCTGGAGCTTTACAGATTAGCAGAATCCAAGCAGGAGACAGTGGGATCTATAGATGCCTTGCAAAAAATCCTGCTAGTTCCAGAACTGGAAATGAAGCAGAAGTCAGAGTTTTGACAGGTAAGAACCATATGATTTTACATTGCCCTATGTATATGCTTCCAAGTATATGTGGCTCAAAAGCTTGTCTTTCACCAACTGAAGTTGGTCCAATAAAAGATATTACCTCACCCACCTTGTCGCTCCTGATGGGGGCAGTTAAGTTTTCTTTCCAGTTGCTTCTATGAGCTTACGAGTTCTTTATTTTGAAGAGCCTGGAGACATTTAGAAGCTTCTGGGTGTGAAGGTGAGTAGCTGGCCTTATGTGACTAGCCAAATTTCCATAGGCCATGGTTTGAGAGCTGATGCAATTTTAGTTAAAGGTTTATGTTCCTGTATCTATATCCATATTCATTCTTGTATCCACATCTCGTTCTATGTACCTTTTGGCCTGCCAGGCTTTCCACCACTCCAACAGTCTTCCGTCTAGCTCCAGCGTCTTTATTTCTAGAAATATTACCATGAATATAATTGAGCAACAGAAGATTGCTCTGCAGCATGATTCCGTGCAGAAATGCCTTGCCTTCTAGTCCTGTGTTTCTAAAGGCAAACACCAGTGAAATTCTACAAGGACATTAACCATCATATTTTTAGAATCTGCTCGGAAAGCCCTCCTGCTGGATGATCAAGTCTAAGGGGAAAAACAATTGAAGACAGTTGGCAGTTTTTCAAAGAGACATTATTAAGGGCACAAGAGCAAGCTATCCTACTGAGTAGGAAAGATAGGAAGTATGGCAAGAGACCACCCTGGCTTAACCAGGAGATCGTCAATGATCTAAAATTCAAAAAAGAGTCCTACAAAAAGTGGAAACTCAGTCAAATTATAAAGGATGAATATAAACAAATAACACAAATATGTAGGGACAAAATTAGAAAAGCCAATGCACAAAACGAGATCAAACTAGCTAGGGACGTAAAAGGGAACAAAAACAATTCTACAGATACATTAGAAGCAAGAAGACAACCAAGGACAGAGTAGGCCCATTACTCAATGAGGGGGAAAAGCCAATAACAGAAAATGTGCACATGGCAGAGGTGCTTAATGACTTCTTTGTTTTGGTTTTCACCAATAAGGATGGTGGTGATTGGACATCTAACATAGTGAATACCAGTGAAAATGATGTAGGATCAGAGTCTAAAATAGGGAAAGAACAAGTCAAAAATTACGTAGACAAGTTAGATGTTTCATAAATTAGCAGGCTTGATGAAATGCAGCCTAGAAATACTCAGGAGCTGACTGAGGAGGTATCTGGAGCCATTAGCAATTATCTTGAATAGTCAATGAAGATGTGTAGGAGACATTCCAGAAGACTGGAAAAGAGCAAATATAGTGCTCATCTATAGAAAGGATATAAGGACAACTCTGGTAAAATTACAGACTAGCCAGCTTAACTTCTGTATCCAGAGTACATAATGAGCAAACACTAAGCACCAATTTGCAAACACCTAGAAGATACTAAGGTGATAAATAACAGTCAGCATGGATTTGTCAAGAACAAACTGCGTCAGACCAACCTGATACTCCTGGTCAAAGAAAGCTAATGAGCCTTGTGGATGGGGGGAAGCAGATATGGTATATCTTGATTTTAGTAAGGCTTTTGATACTGTCTCACATGACCTTCTCATAAACAAACTAGGGAAATGCAACCTAGATGGAGCTTCTATAAGGTGAGTGCATAACTGTTTGCAAAATCGTTCCCAGAGAATAGTAATCAGTGGGTGACAGTCGTGCTGGAAGGGAATAACAAGTGAGGTCCCACAGGGATCGGTTCTGTGTCTGGTTCTGTTCAATATCTTCATCAATGATTTAGATAATGGCAAAGAGAGTACAGTTATAAAGTTTGCAGATGATAACAATGGGAAGGGTTGCAAGTGCTTTGGAGGATAGGATTAAAATTCAAAATGATCTGGACAAACTGGAGAAATGGTCTGAAGTAAACAGGATGAAATTCAATAAGGACAAATGCAAAGTACTCTATTTAGAAAGGAATGATCAGTTGCACACATACAAAATGGGAAATGACTGCCTAGGAAGGAGTACTGTGGAAAGGGATCTGGGGATCATAGTGGATCACAAGCTAAATATGAGTCAACAGTGTAATACTGTTGCAAAAAGGAAACATCATTCTGGGATGTATTAACAGGAGTGTTGTAAGCAAGATACGAGAAGTAATTCTTCCATTCTAGTCCATGCTGATTAGGCCTCAGCTGGAGTATTGTGTCCCATTCTGGGCACCGCATTTCAAGAAAGATGTGGACAAATTGGAGAGAGTCCAGAGAAGAGCAACACAAATGATTAAATATGTAGAAAACGTGACCTATGAAGGAAGATTGAAAAAAAACTGGGTTTGTTTAGTCTGGAGAAGAGAAGACTGAGAGGGGACATAACAGTTTTCAACTAATAGAAGGTTGTTACAAGGAGGAGGGAGAAAATTTGTTTTTTTCTTAATCTCTGAGGATAGGACAAGAAGCAATGGGCTTAAATTGCAGCAAGGAGGTTTAGGTTGGACATTAGGAAAACTTCCTAACTGTCAGAGTGGTTAAGCACTGGAATAAATTGCCTAGGGAGAGGGATTTTTAAGACCTTTTTGGACAAACACCTGTCAGAGATAGTCTAGATAATATTTAGTCCTGCCTTGAGTGCAGGGGATTGGACTACATGATCTCTCGAGGTCTCTTCCAGTTCTATGATTCTGTGATTCTATCATAAGCATATGTAACTTCTAGTTAAGCCAAAGGGCATGGTGCAGGTCTCTCGGACTGCTGGGGTGAAATCCAGACCCCATTGAAGCCACTTGGAGTATTGCCACTGAGTTCAGCAGAGCCAGGATTTTACCCATGAACTATTAGAATGAATCTGTCCATGTGTGGATCTCTTATAGAGACATGGCTCACGGAGTTCTGTTTATTCTTCCTTTTGGGGAGTGGTAGATGGCTCTGGGAACCATTGATTTGATGGGCAGAGCCAATGGGATTTGTGAGATTCAAACATTCTCTGTATTTTAGATTCTGATGCCAGGGCAAAACCCCTGGGACAGCCTGGGATTATAGCTCCCACCAACTCCTCCGGATGCATTACAGATTGCTTGCAGCTTGGGGGCAGAACCAAACCCATCATTTGCTGGTAGCAAGGTAATACCCCACCTCCTGAAGTTCCCTGCAGTTTTTTTCTGCCTCAGTGGTTGCAGCCCTCCCAGCTGCTGAGTTTTTCAGAGGGAAATTCCAAACTCCATTTCAAATTCTTAGACGAACAATTCTTCTCAATAATTTGCCTTTTGAGGAGATTGTATCCTCAGCTCTGCTTCCTCTTCTGAGGCATGGGCAGTCGGTGGTGCTCTGTAGGCTTCAGGGAGAGAGCTAGGGTGAGAGAAGTAAGAGGCAAAAGGAGGGGACTGTGTCCCCTCCCCTCTACTCCCTTGTCATGAGCGTCTTGTTGAGACATTGGGCCAATTCTGTGGGCAGAATGCAGTCTCTCTCCCAACTCAGACGAGGTGGGGTTACCTAGATACCCTTCCCCCTGGCAGGAAAGGAGGCAGGCAGGAAGGATTGGAAATGAACAGACTCCAGAGCACGCAGCCCCACAATCTCCACAATGGGAGTGAAGCCAAAATGGCAGCACACCAGATGTGGTTGCACCTGGGTCCCAGCCATGCTTCACACTATGGAGCACAGCCACCTCGTCCACTTCTACGAGTTGTGGATGGAGGGCACTGGGCACAGTATGGACACTGCAAATGGCAGTAAGGAGCCTTCATGTCCAGCTCTCTTCCCTTGCTGTGGCCTCTGTAATCGCCCTCAGCCCTCTACTGATATACCAGGATTAGGAACTCCAGGAAAGAAAAAGACCTATCTGGCCTGTGTGGATCCCATGCAACAGAGGGTTGTGATTCTGGGGACTTGAGACTCAGAATCCCAGATCCATACTTGAGACCCAGAAAGGGCCTATTTGGGAGAGGGACACAAATAGTTCCAACCTCTCTTAGGACACGGAGATGGCTCTGAAAATATTTCAAGTGGTTTACAATCTCTGGACCCAATTTCATTTCCCCATCTAAAGCAGGATTATGGGGACAAGCTCCCATAAATAACTGAATAATAAAATCAGCTCTGTTTCCTCTGCTCTCCTCCCTGGAATGCAGCAGGGCAACTGATCCTCAGCACCTGGTTCCCTGGCTCATGAGATGAGTGCAGCATGGCGGATCAATACAGAAAAGAATAGGCCATAAACATACTGATTCCTCTAGGCATGCATGCATGCCCTCACCACAAATAGAATTGTTCCTCCTTAGGGCAGGAAGGCCAGTGGTCAAAATCAGCGTTAGATAATCAAATATTTACAATATATCTAAAATACTCTACACATATTGGCCTTAGGAAGAAGGAGATTTACTTACCTCTTTCTGAATAATTTTTCTGATCACGGTTCTCTACAGAAAGCTGGAAACAAACACACAAAAATTACATATTTCCTGGATATCTTGGATTTAGGACAAGACACAGACATATATGATGCAGGAAGTCAATTATAGGCCTGAGTTGAGAAATGAATACTATTGATAAGTTTATCTCAGAAGACTGTGTGCACAAATGATGGCCATAATGTAATACAAATTAGTATCACTGAGATGGAAATCAATTCATACTGGAGCCTAGCCAAATTCTAAACTCATACACAGACATGATTCAATGTAATCCAGATTTTATATGATACTGTTAGTAATTCCAGAGCAACCCATCTATATCTCACTCTATTTCATCTATTTATAGAGATCTAGCTCCAGTTATATATTCCTATGCTTCTACACAACAGCTAATTTTGTACCCAATATTTAAAAGGTAAACAGAATGGCCGGGTAATTATAGACTTATCAGTCAACATAGATCCCAGTGAATAATGGTAGCTGATATGGAACCTGATAGAATAAAGGAGTATAATTAATGCCAATCAATATGATTTTGGAAAGAATCCTCTCAAACTAGCAATTTCCTTTGTTCAATAAATTGGTTGGCTGATATAAGTTAACAGTGTTGATATAATATATTTAGACCTCTTTAAGGCATTTGGCATAGACCTACTAACATTTTATTTTAAAAATAGCATGATATAAAATCAACATGCTTTTACTTTAAATAGATTTAAACTGGCAGCTAACTGATAGGTCTCAAAATATAGTATAAACAGGAATGTCATTGAAGCAGTATATGTTTTCTGGTGATGAGTCACGAGGATGTGTTCCTGGCCTATGCTATTACTATTTTTATCAAGATCTGGAAAGCTAGGTGCTCCCAGATAAAATTAACAGATAGCTCAAAATTAGGACAATGGTAAATAATGAAGAGGACAGTCCACTGATACAGAGCAGTCTGAGTACGTAGTAAGTAGAATTAAGCAAACAATATGCATTTAATATTGTAAATGTAAAGAGATCTACAAAGGGAAGTAGGCCTACTTACAGGATAGAAGTGTCTAGGAAGCAGTAAGGTCTGAAAAAGATTTGCAGATGGTAGTGCATAGGCAGATGAACCTGAGCTCCCAGTGCAACAGTAGAATGAAGGCTAATGTAATCCTGGGATGCATAAACAGGGGAATCTCAAGTAGGAGTAAAGGGAGGTTATTTATCTCCGTGTTTGGCATTAGTGTGACTATTTGCTGGAATACTGTTTCCCAGTTCTAGTGCCACAGTTCAAGAGGTGTTGATGATGGAAGGTTCGAGAGGAGCCACAAGAATAGTTAAAGATTAGAAAATGTGGCTTATTGTGATAGACACAGAAGTTACCCTTCTTTTTTCAATCTATTTTGTCTACGGGGTGATGTGATTGATATCTATCGAATATACATAGGAAAATATAGAATAATGGGCTCTTCAGTCTATGCATGAAAGTATGACATGATGCAGTGGCTGAAAGTTAAAGCTAGACAATTTTGGACTGGAAATAAGATTTACATTTTAACAGTGAGGATAATTATGTTGTAACAATATCCAATATAAAGGGATTCTCCATCAAGCAATTTTTAATTCCAGAGTTGGATCTTTATCTAAAAGATATACTCTGAAATTTTCAGGGCGGTGTTATGCAGTCAGACCTAGATATTCCACAGTGGTCCTTCTGACTTTGGAATCTGAGACAGTGATTGCAGAATCAGTTTTTAAAAGTGAATCTTTACAGACAGTTCAGGAATGTATACGAAACAGATTACAACATCACCAAAACACAGTGATTCATTTAGGTCTCCCACAGCATTTATATCTTCCATGCCATTGACAGATGCAAATTAATGAAAAATCAGGACAGAGTTGAGGATAATAAGACACCTCTCTGAAAAAGCCTGAATATTGGACTGCCCTATAAAATCTGGACATCTGGTCACCCTACTTCCCATAGATAACAGACCTGCTGTGGTTGCAGCAGCTCGTGTCTGATGACTTGGCACAAGCAGGAAGAACATAATCAGCTCCACTCCAGAGATTCTCCTGCCTTGGGTGGAGCAAAAGTTGTGCACCCGCCCCAACAATTTGTAAGGATCTGCAAGTTCATAATCAGGTTGCAGGGCCTGGGCCACCAAGAAAGCATCCAACAATTTGGAATATTAGGCAATTACAGGAAATACTACCTGAAGAGGCCAGGAGAGACAGAACCTGCAGCCCCCTGATTAGTCCACACACCAACTATTTAAATTAGGACATTGGTCCTGCAGAGGTGTCCAAGCAGGAATGAAGACTCTGGCTTGCTACATATCTCTGTCTCACCCCATCTCACCCTGGACTCCCTGCCTTTGACCTCAGCCCAGTGAAGAGTACCAGTCCAGCTGCCTCTGCCTCTGCAGCCTATATTGTGCAAGCGGGATACAAGATCTGCACGGCACACATTGGATTAACAGGGTGGCTTCTGGCAAATCCCAGAAATATCTCTACTCATCATAAGTAATTTGGTGGGCTGGGTGATCAACTTCTTGCAACTAGAAACAGAAAATAAAGTGCGCCCTGTGGCCTTTCTGTGTGTCAGGGCTCAGTGATCTTAGGCAGTGAATGGCATCTCGCAAAGCTGGGCAAGTGTGTCCCTGCTACATCTTTCTCAATCTTTTTCCACTGCTCCACAGGACAATACAAAACATGTGGGAATGAGATACAGCATATGCCTTTTGGATGGTATAGAGATTATAACACTCAGGCTTGATTAGCTTGGCCCTGGAGCTCAGATTGCCTGTCTTACAGAGCTTTTACATATTGCAAAACCAGTCTTCCACCCAGGAGCAGGGAGGCTATACAATTGATACTTGCATGAAGTGGTGATTGCTCTCCTACAGAGCCCAACAGAGAAATCAACATATAGAACTTCTATTCTATTGGCTGGTTGAAGCCAGTGAAACACATCCTTGAGTGGCCATAGCCCAGAAGGCTCGGCAGGTGGGTATATAACAGTCTCCAAGCCGAAAAGATCAAGTCTCTATAGTATAAAGTTCTGCAGCATGTTCAAGAAAAGGAAGTTTTTATACAAAATGCCAACCCTCAAATGCTTGGTCATCAACCTTTATTCCACGCCTCGAGGAATGAATGTATCATGGGAACCTCATTCTGCTCTTTACAGCACTACTAGGTTGAACCCCTGCAGGAGCTATTTCTCTATCCATTGGAGAAAGGCCTTTCCAATGTCATTTTTCCTCTTTGTGAGTTTTTCTCCATGTGTGTAACCGTATTTAAAGGATGATTTACTTCCACTCTTGAAATCATTGGCACAAAAATTAACTTTAATGGCTCAAAGAATAGAAACTTATCCATACCTATCTAAGTGCCTTTTTCAGGTAATAAGGTCCACAGATTAGCCCACCCTTGAGACAGTGGATTATGCAGAAAAGAGAGATGAAAACTGGCATCCAAGATTAGTTAGTTATCCAGTTGGTGGAATTTACCATGTTCTGCAGTAGGAGGAAATTTTTATGTAGTTTTCCTCAAAGTATATTTAACAAAATCTAGCAACTTAAGAGAGTGTATTTGAATTATTCTGATTGTAGGCTTTCTCAGCTGGAGGATACATGGGGGAAAGGCATTCCCTGCTGCTAGTTACAGACAGATCTGTGGCCGTAAGCTGCAGAAGCAGGTGGAAGTTCCCATTGTAATGGATCTATAAGCCTCATTGTAGAGGAATTTTTAGTTGAGCACGGATAAATACTCTTATTCTTGCTTTAGAGTGGGGATAGGGGAGGAAAGCAAAATGTGACACCTTTAAATTCATTTATCCACCAAATAGCACAAATTTATTTAGATCATTGAACCTACAACTCAAATGTTTCTTGTGGCATGATCAGTAATGTCTAAATAAACAAGACACTACTACAGACAAAAATGAAGGCAGAAGCAAGGTGTATTTCCTCTAAAATCAGAATGGAGGAAGGAGGAATTCAAAAGAAGAAAACATTTTGTTTTGAAATGTCTTACGTTAATCTTTAAGAAAGTACTAAAAACTTGGTGAGAGATACTCTCTATCCAAATTCAGCCTGTAGATATGCTTCCAGCCCTGTTGGTTCAGTACAGGCACAACTCAGAAACATTATCTGTACAGAAGATAGATCTTGACAGCATTTTTTTACACACTGAGGAACTCATTTGAATTCCACCTTCCTAAAACAACATTCCTGAGCCCCTCACTAGCAATATGGGAAGTGGATAGTTTGGATAAATGCCCGGGAAGAAAGCTGTCTCAGGCCATCATCCAAAGCCCAAACTAAAGCTGAATCACTCTGATGTCTGGAAGATTCAGTTTACTTTTGAGTTCTTGCACTTCCTGATTCTTGTGTGGGACCAGAAGCAGTAGTGCCAAAATCCTAAGAATGGGTATTCTCATGATTTCAACCTCACTGAAGCTAAGGAGAAGTGGAAATCTAGAAATCCTATTCTCAGTGTTTTCAGTGCTGGAGTCAACATGGCTGAATTTGGGATAAACATCAATAAATTCCAACTCCCACCCAGAGGAGAGTCCTTTGGGGTATCTGCCTGTCCCAAGTCAGGTAAATTCAACTCCACCAGAGAGGTCCTTTGGGGCCATCTGCCTGTCCCAAGTCAGGGTAAAGGAGGAGGGTTGGGCGTGGGGCTAGCAACTCCACCCCGTAAAAATCAGCTTGCTACAGAAACGCCAACAATAGAGTTAACAGAGACTTTTAGCCTGGAAAAAGAAGGATCTTCAACTCGAAGACGCATGACGCTGGGTGGTGAAAGCCGCGAGGAAGCCACTAAGCCGATCACCCTTCTTACAACCAGGAGGATTACCATCGGCACATGGAACGTGAGGACCATGTACGAGTCAGGAAAGACGGCGCAGGTTGCAGCAGAGATGAGGAGCAACAACCTGACCCTACTAGGCATTAGCGAGACAAGATGGACGCAAGCTGGACAGAGACGACTGTTGACAGGAGAGCTGTTGAACCCCCAAGGGAAGCGGAAAAGAGGCCGCCCAAGAAATACCTGGCGACGCGACCTTCAGGTTGATAGCAAAAAAATGGGCTATACCTGGAACCAGCTAGAGCGAATGGCCCAGGATAGAAGACTCTGGAGATCTGTGGTTGGCGGCCCATACCCCGGTTGGGGTGACGGGCATGAATGAATGATGAATGATCAATAAATTCAGTGTTGTGTTGTCCAGGGTTTAACAAGGGGAATCCTGTAAATATCCCTCTGAGCCTATGGTAAATCCCATCTACCTGATGTGTGTATGATGGCAGAAAGGAGAGCTGAGGGACTGGAGAATCTATTCATTTATTTTCCCATTTAAACTGAAAATGTGCTGTCATTACCGTGACCAAAGACAGACACACCACGTTCAACTCTTATTTATAATACCAAATAGATAAGGATGTCTGGGAGCGTCCTCCCATGAGAATATTTTTGATAATACTTGCCAGTTGGTGCAATCTGGTTTATTCCAAAGGCAAAACATTTTCTCTTGCAATGTACTGTATGAGAACCTGGAGTAAGTCATCTCTGGAAGGTATTTGTTTGGATAAAATGGATGGTGTAGTAATAGCCAAACTTGCCTTCCGCTTGGAGGCAGGATTTCAAAAAAATTGCCACTAGCCTCTGCTATCAGACTCCAACACATCACTGGATTAAATTTGGGATGAGCTTTGAAGCTACTGGATGCTTATCTGAGCAAAGGCTTTTTAACCAATCTAACACCCATTCATTGTTTCACTTCTTCCTTTGTTTTACGAATAGCCAGCACACATTTTCCCCCAAAGAATGCTTATTCCTGATGCACAGACCTAACCTTTAATTAAAATGTACCCCTTTACTTCAGGTTCCAGAAACATAACCTCAGCCAGACACTTTGGACAGACACTACAAGACTGCAGAAAACGAGAGATGCTCACATCACCACATACGCTCCTCTAATCAATATAGAGAAAAGAATCTTCTTGTACACAGAAAAGAATCCTAAGATACAAAATCACTCCCAAACTCATCCCTGGTGTAAATTGATTGGTCCGGTTGGTTTCTTGAGAAGCCTGTACCCTGCTGAAGTGCAATGATTTTTTCCCCAATGCATAAGTTGTGTAGTTCATTGTCTAAAAGCATTAATTTTCCTTTTGTAAATAATAACCCTGCATTGTCCTTAGGGGCAGATGATATTGATGGGTCTAGTGTTACCTATTCTGGAGTCTTCTCTTTTGTCTCACACAGCTTACCTCTGCTGAATTACAGTGCAGAATTTGCCACCCTACTTCCCCACAAAAAACATCACACACAATGTGCTCCACCAAGGACAGGGGCAGCTCCAGGCACCAGCGCAGCAAGTGCGTGCGTGGGGCAGCAAGCTGGGGGAAGGGGGGTGAGTGGCCTGTCAGTTGTCATGAGGGCGGCAGTCAGGGAGCCTTTGGTGGCATTTCTGTGGGAGGTCTGCCGGTCCCCTGGCGGTAATTCAGTGGCGAGTACGCTGAAGGCGGACCGGTAGATCACCCACACAACCACTGCCGAATCCACGTGACCAGTGGACCTCCTGCAGAAACGCCGCCAAAGGCTGCCTGACTGCCGTGCTTGACGGCAAAAACATAGAGCCGCCCTGACCAAGGAAGAAGAAAAACTTGCAACCTGTTCTTATTTAATGAAAAATAGAGTTAATTTGCCTTTGGGTGATCAGCTCCATGTGCACACTTGTACTTATTGGAGGAAGAGGGAGGAGGGTGAATGCACCATAGATGCTGTTGCTGTTCCTATTGAAGTAATACGACACACTCTGAATTGCATGAAGGGCTAAAATATGCTTTGATGGTTGTTAAGTAACTTCTGCATTAAAAGACCAGAGATTAGAACTTCACATTTGCTTAAGCACCACTTAACCCCACAGCAATGGCAGAAGGTGTTCTCATAAAAGTGGAATTACTGTCCCAGTTGAACAAAAGTCATCACTATTAGGCTAAATTGGTCCCCTGGGGTGCTACAGGAATCTGTTCTTGGCCAGTTCTATTCAATATGTTTATCAATGATGTGGAAGAAAATATAAAATCATTGTTGGTAAAGTTTGCAAATGACACAAAAATTGATGGAGTGGTAAATAACGATGGTGAGTGGTCTGGGATCACTTGAACAACACGTATTTTAATACTGCTAAGTAGAACTAGGAGCCAAGAAATAGGATGAGGGACTTAAAAAAAAAGACTCAGAATAATACTGAAGATAAGGAAGATGCCAGCCTCAGCCCAAACAACATACTGATATGGAAATGATTGCTTTAGACTTCTTTTTAATGCTATATTTAGCTTTCCTATCATCGGAGCATTAATTTATTTTGTTCTGGAACAGTTAGGTCAACTCAGCTGAATTATTCTCAGCATAGAATTGTAGAATATTAGGGTTGGCAGAGACCTCAGGAGGTCATCTAGTCCAATCCCCTGCTCAAAGCAGGACCAACGCCAACTAAATTATTTTAGCCAAGGCTTTGTCAAGCCGGGTCTTAAAATCCTCTAAGGATGAAGATTCCACCACCTCCCATTCCAGTGCGTTACCACCCTCCTAGTGAAATAATGTTTCCTAATATTCAACCTAGACCTTCCCCACTGCAACTTGAGACCATTGCTTCTTGTTCTGTCATCTGCCACCACTGAGAACAGTCGAGCTCCATCCTCTTTGGAACCCCCTTCAGGTAATTGAAGGCTGCTATCAAATCCTCCCTCACTCTTCTCTTCTGCAGACTAAATAACCCCAGTTCCCTCAGCCTCCTCATAGGTCATGTGCCCCAACCCCCTAATCATTTTTGTTGCCCTTTGCTGGACTTGTTCCAATTTGTCCAAATCCCTTCTGTAGTGGGGGGACCAAAACTGGACGCAATACTCCAGTGTGGCCTCACCAGTGCCGAATAGAGGGGAATAATCACTTCCCTCGATCTGCATACTGTCTCTATATTGCTCTTCCTCTCAATACAATGTTAGAAAAGAATTTTCTACTCTCCCCTGCCTCCCAAGCATGTTGGGGTTTGTGAAGTTTGCAAATACAAAAAATCTTATTTTTTATGGCCTGGTCCAATTGACAAACTCTTTTCTTCACTACACACGAGGGTTTTTGCACTTTTTTAACTTAGTTGTCACTAATGTTGTGTTTGAAATTTAGTGTGTGTAAATATTTAATGTTCACTCCAGCGTAGCCAAGCCTTGCAATTTGATTACTGGGTTTGAAATATTTGGTGTTTTACTTAAATCCCCAGGTTCTGGATTCAAGTAACTGTTGGTTTCTGTTGGAGGAAGTGGTGAGAGTCTAGTCTCATTGGTTGAGGAGCCTAAGTGCATCTCACTGGCTCAGAAACCAGACAACAAATAAAAAGAACCCAACATTTATTATTTGACTTAAAATAATCAAATTATTTTTTTAAATCTCATGATTTTGGGGGCCTCCCTGTAACGAAGTGGGAATTTTCTGTAATATAGTGACACCTATCTGTGCCTCAGTTTCCCTCAATTTTTGCAAGGCTATGATGTGGGGAGGGTAGAAAGATTGTTTTGCTCTCAGGGTAGGCAAGAGACACAGGTATGAATGCCACCTTGGTATCTGAGCCTGAATGGGTCATTGAAAAAAGACTAGCTGAGGCTGACCCTATAGCAACAGAGAATCTGAGACAACAATGACAAATCCAGTCACCAGGACACTGATGCCAAGCAACCATAGGGAGATGGATTTCCCCACCTCTCTTAGCAGGAAGGCTGAGCAACATCCCCCAGCTAGAGAACAAAGGACAGAGGTGTCAGATAGGGAGGATGAGTGTTGGCTGCTGGAAGGAGTCAGGACTCTCACCTGGGATTTGATGAAGTAGGTCAGACTGAGAAACAGACAGACATCCTGAACATGGGAGTTCACTACAGCCTGGCAGGGCTCTGGACTAACCAGAATGGTTTATGTGCTTTAACCTTCAGTTCTCTATGCTAACCTTAGGACTTCCTATGTTGTGTTCCAATTGACTAATAAATCCTACAATTTTGACAATGCTATTTGAGTGTCATTGAAAAGGCTTGGTGAGGTGCATTAATCCCTGATGAGTGTACAAGTCTCTACCAGGAGCCTGTCTCATTTGGACTCGCTGGGCAAGGTGTGAAGCAGAAGGTGGCGAGGCCATGTTGCTTACCCTGGGGGAAGAGAGAGACCCCTTGGCAGTCTAGTACACTGAAAAAGTTCCTCCTGGAGACTGTTCCAAAACTAAGGCCTGTCACTGATCCTGTGGATTTGTGACACTAGCACATAATTTTTAAACTCTGTGTTTGCAGTCATATCATTTGTACTGTAATTTGTCAGTCATGGCACTCTTTACTAAGTATACAGAAATATTACAAGTATTGTGGAATTACGTAGAGTAATAAAATAAAATGTTCAATGGACAGCTGTGATTTTAGTTCAGGGAGAAAAAATAAAAGCAGCAAGACCCAATGAAACAAATACTAAAAATAAAATTATTGACCCTAAACATTTTATTCACATTTGGTTATACCTTAAGCAGGAAATATAATACACAGAGTGAAGAGGAATTCTTCTCAATAACACTCTGTGTACAATTTACTCAGGGGCGGCTCTAGAAATCGGGCTGCCCCAAGCAGCGCGGAGCGCTGCGCCGCTCTTCCCCGGTCCCGCGGCGGGTCCCATCTTCCCGCGGCTCCGGTGGAGCTCCCGCCGGCATGCCTGCGGCAGGTCCACCGGAGCCCGGGACCAGCGGACCTGCCGCAGTCATGCCTGGGAGCTCAGCGGGCAGCGGGAAGACGGGACCCGCCGCAGTCATGCCTGCGGCAGGTCCGCTAGTCCCGGGCTCCGGTGGACCTGCCGCAGGCATGCCAGCGGGAGCTCCACCGGAGCCAAATGCCGCCCCCCCGGGAAACGGCCGCCCCAAGTGCCTGCTTGGCGCGCTGGTGTCTAGAGCCGCCCCTGAATTTACTGTATAGCACACAATGATAAGTATATAGGCAATGTATACCAGGGTGAACAATGCAGTATAAGAACTTGAAAGGACAGGTTTGCACATATTTGAATGCTCAAGAATGCCGATAACTGTTGAAGAGAAGCTTCTTGAATAAAGAGCGGCGAAGTTGCAAGGTGCAGAGTGATAATTCAGTAACTCACACACGTTTTGTGAAGCTCAACGTGTGTTTTTAATGTGCTAGACAAGTGAGCAGTGTTTTATTAAGGACAATACATAGGAAAAGTGGGAATAGAATTCTGGAGATGTTGCTCCTTTTTCTAGGCCATATGGGTGAGCTGGTTAGGGGGAGGTATTAGATTTCAAAAATACCTATGTTCTCCTCATAAGTCATGATTTTGCTCAAATTTTCTAGGAAAATTCACCTTTATGGAAGAGGCCAAACAGGGATAATTTCAACTCAAAAGCTGATTGTTTCAGAAAGGTTTAAGTGTGTGTGAAAATAGGATTATAATTATCATAGATACTGTTTTCAACCTTAACAGGTGTCTGACAGTAGCTGCTTTACTTATGTGCCTTATTTTGGAACCTAATCCTTCAACTCACATACTCAATAAGCAATTTTTACTCATATGAGTAAGCCAAGACCAGTGGAGTTTCTCATCTGAGTGCAGGGTACAGAATCCTCATCAGGGTTCTGGTATGTAGGGTTTTTTTTAGCGTTGCTTGTAGAAAATTTGACTAAATACTTAAATTATAAAAAAATAAATCAGGATCATGAAGGAAAGGCTGTCTGTTATCCCAGGGGGAGACAGGCTCTCTTGCTATTTAGCCATAGTGGGACGGAAATTTATGGAAGCACAACACAGAACAATAAATCCATATTATTAGCATGATGTAGTTTCCTTTTTTTCCAGTATGAAAGTATCTTTTATGTGACATACCCATTAATTATATAAAGGTTTTGTATTTCAAAGCTAGCTTTACGCTAAGCTTTAACAAAACAGTGTCCTGAATTTCAGTCCTGGCTGTAAATAGCCGTGCACTCATAAATGGATATTTTTCCAGACACGGTATAAAATTTTATAGGTAGAAAATTAGTGTGTGATACTTAGAGAATATAATGGGATACTGTTCTGAATAGGCCAATCTATTGGCTACAAAACATGTAACATACCATACTGTTTATAGCATATATGCAGATGGATGGGGAAATAAATACAGATATAAGCATATATACCTAGTCAATGTGTCACTTTTTGCATAGAACTGGTATAAGTAAAATATCAGGAGTAACAGAGCTGTAAATGCAATAACAAATAGCTACCAAGAAACTTCTGACTTTTCCTTGTCTGCTCAAAACTCCTTGGCTTGTTGCCAGATTAGGGTTTTTCTTCTTTATTAAATAAATTCAGTTTCCTGTGATCAGTTTGGATAGGATTGATTTTTGTGTTTAAGGTATTTGATGCACAGACTTAGGTCAGAAGAAGGGCAATAATAGTATCATGTAATTTGCCTCTGAATGTATTTGAAATACAATTTGTTATTTGAAGACCCATTGTACAGGATGAACTTCATGAGATTTAACTAGATTGAGGATGATCTAACTAGATTGGAGATTGTCAGTAGGTGGGGAATAGATTAGTTTACAAATCTGGGGATAGAGACAAGAGTGAACTGGTTCTTTTCACTTTAAATCAATTTGGGACAATATGCCTTTACTTTCCAATGGCAAAGCTATTTTACACCACATAATGGCACTACAGATTTAATAATGAAAAGTGTTGGGTGCTAAAAAATAAAAAAAAAAATTATTCTGTCATAGGAGAGCTGAAAAATTAGAAATACTGGGTTAGATTCTGAGAAGTGCACAGGTGAGGCATGTAAAGAGGTGTGAAAGGTTGCATAAAGCTCAACTTCACCCTTCTCCAATCCTGGACCTGCTGTGTGTTGTGCAGCTGGGATCTTCTGGGTATAAAGAAGCCCATGCACCTTTGTTTTACATATATCCACTGAAGGTGGAGGGAGGAGGAGTGGTATAGGAGCTGCTACTTTAGCTGTTCAAGACTCATAGGCACTTGTGCCAGATTCGGGACTAGGTTGTGTCAGTGTTGCAGCGCACAGTGTTTACCTGCAACATGTAATGTGGGCAAGTAGCTGTCCAACAATTGTCCAGAATTAGGCAGGATTACTAGATGTTTAGAAGAGGGAACTGTGTGTAAGGGTTCCTGAGGATGTCCTCCCCCTCCTGTTATGGACTCTTTATTTTGCAGTGCCATTAAAACCCAGGGTCCAGCTCGAAGCGAATTCTCCCTGTGCAGGAATTGAGTAAGCCAAAATTGAGAGAGATTACATTGGTTAGATAACAGTGTGGCTGAGACGGAAAGTAGAAACTGTGTGTGTGTGTGTGTGTGTGTGTATTTGATATATATTGAATACAAAAAAGGGACATTTTATGGTGATTAATATAAATTAGATGCTAGGAATTGCAGAAAAATGATAAGAGAAGCATAAGACAAAACCAGTGGCCAGCAGAGTTGAGGACAATGATTGTTTCAAGTATATTAGGAACAAAAGGGATCCTAACAGTACTTTTCCATCACTACATAAAAATTGTACAATTGTCAATATTAATGCAGAGAAGGCAGAAGTGTTCAACAAATATTTCTGTTCTGTGTTTGGGAAAAAAGACAGATAATGCATTTATATCATATGATGGTGATCAAATTTACTTTCCATTCCAACAGTAACTCAGGAGGATGTTAAAAGTTAGACTTTTAAAATCAGTAAGTCCAGATAAAACATGCATCTGTCAATATTAAGAGATGGCCAAGGAGCTCTCTGGACTGTTGTTAATGATTTTCAATAAATCACTGAACACTGGGGAAGTTCCAGAAAACTGGAAGAAAGCTAATGTTGTGTCAGGTGTCAGAGTGGTAGCCGTGTTAGTCTGTATCAGCAAAAAGAACAGGAGTACTTGTGGCACCTTAGAGACTAACAAATTTATTTGGGCATAAGCTTTCATGGGCTAAAGCTCACTTCATCAGATGCATGCAGTGGAAAATACAGTAGGAGATATATATTACACAGAGAACATGAAAAGATGGGTGTTTCCATACCAACTCTAAGGAGACTAATCAATTAAGGTGGGCTATTATCAGCAGGAGATAATCAGGATGGCCCATTTCAAACAGTTGACAAGAAGGCGTGAATAACAGTAGGGGAAAAAGTCTGTTTTTGAAGTTTTTTAAAGTTGCAATTCTGCAACAAAAAAGCTTCAAAAACAGATTCCAACGAGAAACTGCAGAAGTAGAATTAATTTGCAAACTGGACACCATTTAATTAGGCTTGAATAAAGACTGGGAGTGGATGGGTCATTACACAAAGTAAAAACTATTTCCCCATGCTAATTTTCCCCTACTGTTATTCTCACCTTCTTATTAACTGTTTGAAATGGGCCATCCTGATTATCACTACAAATGTGTTTTTTTTTCTCCTGCTGATAATAGCCCACCTTAATTGATTAGTCTCCTTAGAGTTGGTATGGCAACACCCATTTTTTCATGTTCTCTGTGTATATATATCCTCCTACTGTATTTTTCACTGCATGCATTTGATGAAGTGGGCTTTAGCCCATGAAAGCTTATGCCCAAATAAATTTGTTAGTCTCTAAGGTGCCATAAGTACTCCTCGTTCTTAATGTTGTGTCAGTATTTTAAAAAGATAGAGGATTAGGTAGGTAATTATAGACCCATCAGCCTGACATGGATCTTGGGAAAAATAAGGAACAGTTGATACAAGGGTCAATCAAGAATTAAAGGGGGGTAATTTTATTAATGCCAATCAACATGGATTTATAGAAGACAGAACTTGTCAAACTAACTTTATCTTTTTGATGTGATTTCTTTGCTTGATCAAGGGAATAGTGTTGATGTAATATACTTAGTCTTCTGTAAACCATTTGATTTGGTACCACATGAGATTTGGATTAAGAAACTAGAACAATACAAAATCAATATGGCACACATTAAATGGATTAAGAACTGGCTAGCTGATAGGTCTCAAAATGTAATTGTAAATGGGGAATCATCACTGAGCAGATGTGTTTCTAGTGGAGTCCAGCAAGGATGGGTTTTTGGCCCTGTGCTATTTAACATTTTTTATTAATGGAAGAAAACGTAAAATCATTACTGATAACACTTCCGGATGACCCAAAGACTGGGGAAGTGGTACAGAATGGAGAGGATAGGTCACTAGTACAGAGCGATCTGGATTGTTCGGTAAGGTGGGTGTGAGCAAACAATTCATATTTCAATATGGCCAAATGTAGAGTCATACATTTAGGAACAAAGAACGCAGGCTATGCTTACAGGATGAGGGGACTCCTGGGAAGCAGTGACTATGAAAAAGACTTGGGGATAATGGTAATCATGAACTTCCAGTGTGGCCCTGGGGCCAGAAGAGCTAATGCAATCCCTGAATGTATAAACAGAACAATATTGAGTGGGGTTAAAGGAAATATGTAGGGTTACATTCGTATTTTCTTGACTGTGTGGATTCATAATTGATTAAGGTTATGGGCTAATTTAGGTGTATTACAGTTCCTCATTCTGTAACATTTTGCCACTGACAATTAAACCGCAGTGGAAGAAGCTTTTCCAAAACAACTGTTTTCTTGACAAAATTCTGGTACATTTAATTAAAAAAAAACCCTCCACCTAAATAGCTAAAAGTAATAGCCCCAATAATAAAATGTTCATTATTTCAAAGGCTTGTAAATATTTTTATTCCTATCACAAGTCAGGAAAACTGAAGGTTCAAGGTCACACAGCAAGGCAGCCACAAAGCTGACTTCTAGTCCCATATTCCAACCATTAGTTGACTGCCTCTTTTGCAAACTGTAAATGTATTTTGCAAATATTGTAGCAAGAAGAATGCCTTGATGGGTGTCAGTACAAATGTTATGATCTTTTTACCTCTTTATTGCTTATCCACATAGGCTCATATGACGTCCTATAGCTCTGCTAAGCCAGGCCTGAATTTCCTTCGGGGGGTGGGGAAGCAAAATCCCAAACACATTACTACATTGTGGTTATACACTTTAATGCATTCTGTATATTGACAGATCAGTATCATTTTAATGACAGATTTCTCTATCGTTCTTCACACATAACCTTTGCTTCTTCGGTAGGATTAACTATGCAGCCTCTAGGTGTGATGGTAAGATCAGGTCAGGGAATTGGTTTGTCCTTGTCTCTGTGACAGGAGACAGCAAAATTGGGTTTTAGTAAGTATGAATCTTTATCTCCTCTAAACAAATTTAGAAATGTGACTATGAGCACTTATAGACATTAATGTCATATTAAAGGAATTTGTTCTGCAGTTTGCAATAGAAAAACTGCTGCAATAATAAAATAACATTATACTGGCCTGATATACAGTATTAGCAAAAATATGTTCAGCAAAATTCATATATATGATATGATAGTTTTCTTTCAGCTGAACAACTCTTACTAATGGACTGTAGTGCAAAAGTAATTGAGTACAATAAGAGACTGTGTATTTCAGGCCAGCAAAATAGGTCATTGTATGGAACCAGTCCCCATTTTCATAGTAATGTACAGCATAGCTCAAATGCAGTAGTGACAGTCTCTATCTCCTGCCTGGCACTCTCCATTTCTGTAAGGCTGAATGAGCCAAATTCCCTGCAACTTCCTTTGTTATTCCTTCTTTTGGAGGCTCACAGGGTGGGATATTAAACAGAAATTGAATTATTCTTGGCTGAATGCCATTTGATATGAGATTAAATGCATCACAACCCTTATTTATAAGATATGATGCAGACATAAAATGTACCCCTGGTTTGATTAAAGGATTAATCAGTAAATAATAATGAATAATAACAATAAATTATGATGAGGGGCACTAGCCTGAGAGTGGGGAGACCAGAGTTTAATTCCCTGCCACAGACTTCCTGTTTGGCTTTGGGTAAATCACTTAATCTCTCCGGGTCTCAGGTCCTCATCTGTGAAATGGGGATAAAAGTACTTCCTAAATTAATTCTTTGTATCCAGCTCCAATGTAGAGGATGTGAGGGAGATTCCCATACGTGACCCATTCTTTTTAGGTGACATATCTAAGGAACTGTCCCAGTCTGAGGTGTCAGTAGGGATTTTAGAAGAAATTGATAAATTAAACAGTAATAAGTCAGCAGGACCAGATGGTTTTCACCCGAGAGTTCTGAAGGAACTGCAATATGAAATTCCAAAACTACTAGCTGTGGTATGTAACTTATCACTTAAATCAGCTTCTGTACCAGCTGACTGAAGGGTAGCTATATGATGCAATTTTTTTAAAAAGGCTCCAGAGGTGATCCTGGCAAGTACATGTCAGTAAGCCTATCTTCAGTACTAGGCAAATTGGTTAAAACTATATTAAAGAATAGAATTATCAGGCACATAGATGAACGGAATATGTTGGGGGAGAGTCCACAGGGCTTTTCTAAAGGGAAATCATGCCTCACGAATCTAGCAGAATTCTTTGAGGAGGTCAACAAGCATGTGGACAAGGATGATCCAGTGGATATCATGTACTTGGACTTTTCAGAAAGCCTTTGACAAGGTCCCTCACCAAAGGCTCTTAAGCAAAGTAAGCAGTCATGGGATAAGAGGGAAGGTCCTCTTATGGATCAGTAACTGGTTAAAAGACAGGAAACAAAAGATAGGAATAAATGGTCAGTTTTCAGAATGGAGAGAGGTAAATGGTGTCCCCCAGGGATCTGTACTAGGACCAGTTATATTCAACACATTCATAAAAGATACGGAAAAAGGGGTCAACAGTGAGATGGCAAAATTTACAGATGATACAAAATTACTCAGAATAACTAAGTCCAAAGCAGACTGTGAGGAGTTATAATGGGATCTCACAAAACTGAGTGACTGGGCAACAAAATGGCAGATGAAATTCAATGTTGATAAATGCAAAATAATGTACATTTGAATACATAATCCAAGCTATACATTCAAAATGATGGGGGTCTAAATTAGCCGTTACCACTCAAGAAAGAGATCTCGAGACATTGTAGATAGTTCTCTGAAAACACTTGCTCAATGTGCAGTGTCAGTCAAATAAGTTAACAATAAGTTAGGAACTGTTAGGAAATTGATAGATAGCATGACAGTAAATATCATTATGCCTTTATATAAATCCATGGTCTGAGTACAAATTGAATATTGTGTGCAATTCTAGTTGCCCCATCTCAAAAAAGATATATTAGAATTGGAAAATGTACTGAGAAGAGCAACAAAAATGATTAAGGTTTTGGAACAGCTTCCATTTGAGGAAAGATTAAAGATGACTGGGACTTTTCAGCTTGGAATAGAGAGACCGGGGGGGATATGATCAAGGTCTATAAAATCATGAACAATCTGGGGAAGTGAATAAGGAAGTGTTATTTATCCCTTCACATAACACAAGAACCAAGGGTCACCCAATGAAATGAATTGGCAGCAGGTTTAAAACAAACCAAAGGAAGTACTTGTTCACACAACACACAGTCAACCTGTGGAACTCATTGTGAAGGGATGTTGTGAAGGCCAAAAGTGTAACTGGGTTCAAAAAAGAACTGGATAAGTCCATGGATGATAGGTCTATCAATGCTATTAGCCAAGATGCTACCCTCTCCTTTGGGTATACCTAAACCTCCAATTGCCAGAAGCTGGGAGAGAATGACAGGATGGATCACTCAATAATTGCCCTGTTCTGTTTATTCCCTCTGAAGCATTTGGCATTGACCTCTGTCAAAGACAGGATACAGGGCAAGATGGACCATTGGCCTGTATGGCCATTCTTATGTAAGGACAGAATCAAGCTGTTGGTGTTTAAACCTAGGGCCTCCAGATTCACTGATAGATCATGCCTAATTGCTCCCTGCCATAATATTTGCCAGGGTTCACTGTGCACTCCCTCTGAACTGGGTGAGCATGCAGATGCTCCAGTGGAGCATAGACCTTCACGTGCACTGGGACAGCATGGGCCTGAATGACCCCCTTTTAATGCTATCCCAGCTCTACTAACTGGTTGGGGCAGAACGGGGCTATGGGTTATCTGTACTAGGCTCTCATGATCCTTGTGTACAATGTCTGTGAAGGATGCTGAAGGGGCAGGGTGAATTATTTTTTGACCACTTCCCTTCTCCTTTAGGCATACTTGAGTGTTATTACAGTATTTAGTTTCTGTTTCTGTTTCTTTTTCATTTTTTTCTTCTTCTTACCACTTTTCTTCTCCCTTCATGTATAGAGTGTGAATATGGCAAGTACAAGTGACAAATTGCATACAGTTTGGGCAAAAATACAGGAAATGAATTTGTAATATTTGTATTGCTATTTTACCTCCTTCTGGCTAAGGAAAAATATCATCCAGTAAACTTTCATAATCAATTTTTTTTCACTAAATATCACTAATAAAATCACATTGGACCATAATCTCAGCTGGTGAAATTGACGTAGTTCCTCTGACTTCATTGGACCTTTTATATCAGCTGAGGATCTGCCCAATCAAACATAAAACCCAAAAAGTATCAGTAATAAATATGCTAACTGTGAAGTAATCAGTGTGTGCTGAAAGCTGTTCTTCTTTTCATGGCACAGAAAAGTTTGTATAACACCCTGATGAGTGTTATTTTCAGAAGCCTGTAGTTGCATTCTTTTAGGTTAAAGTTGACATTCCAGTTAACCAGCATATGTGAGTTTTGGCAGTTGTTTTTTGGGATTATATGTCAGGTTTGATACCCTGAGATACAGGCATCCGACGAAGTGGATATTCACCCACAAAAGCTCATGCTCCAATACGTCTGTTAATCTATAAGGTGCCACAGGACTCTTTGCTACCCTGAGATAGCAGATCAAATCCTGTTTCCAAATATTGATGGTGGGACTAGCATTCAATACTCAAAATGTCCGATTTGCTCAGCAATTAACAAAATGTATCCTCTTATCCTAAAATTTATTATAGCCTTTATACCGCTGGCATAAGGAAGGGCTAAGGTCCTGATTCTGTGAAGTGCTGATCACCTTTGGGGAAACATTGAACACATTCAACTCTTAATGATTTATATGGGAGATGAGAGCACAGTCATCAACTTCCAGGAGGTCCTCAGCACCTTACAGGATCTTGCCCCACTTTGTGCAGGAGTTCCTACCATTTCTAAGTAGATTTCAGGGATCTGAGACCAAAGATCCTATTCTTCCCTTTGCTTTTCAGAAAATTGTAGGTGATTTCCTCATCCTTCCTTTTTGTAACTGATTTTCTATTAAGATCTTTATGTACCATTCTGCTACAGTCTCTGACCGTGCCCTGCACTCCCTCACTCAGGTAGAGCTTTCATTCAATTCTGCTGATGTTTCAAGAATGACTCATTTATAATTTGTATCTGCTTTTGAAGTGGACTTCCAAATGAAATACGGATGTGAAGATAATGCTGCCTTTTCAACTAGCATTTCTGTGTCTAAGCAGGAAAGAAAAGTTCAGATAGAGGTCTGGCCTTGCACTTGTAAGGTCTTAATGGGACAGTATATTGAAATGGTATTTGTTACCATACAGCACAGTACCTCCTTCTTGTGCCAGGCAATTTGTGCATTAATAAGTTGAAGCAGCTAGGTGACAGAGAGAGAGAGAGAGAGGCAGCTGGGCTGAGTCTAAGGCACCACACTGCAAATTTAGAAACTACTGAAGATTAAAAAAAAAAGCAGTCCTGCTAGGAAATAGGTGGTCAGAGGGTGAGGGAAGTCAGACAAATGAGGCTTGGATGAATGTAAAGAGCAAATTTTGGAGGGAAAAAAAAGCAGAAGCATGATTATGCAACGGTATTATACATATGTGTACTGAGAAACCGCGTGATTGCCTGTGCTGGTTGCCATTTGCCCACACAATCATGTTGTTTACATGTGCTAATGCAGGTGGGCAAATGTGCTCAAGCATCAAGCCTCCTGTTTTAAAACTCTGGTCTAAGGAAGATTTGGAAAAAAAAAAGTTTCCTTGCAACTTAGATTTTTGTGTCTATCTTAATTATTTCATATAAATAGTTTAAGCTATGATTTGAAGTTATCATCAAAGAAAGGCTGAATACATTTCAGATTTAGATGAAATTTGGCAATTTCACATTCAGATAAGCATTCTCAAATTTAAAAAGTCATTAATCTAGCTGTATCATTTTTAGTAGGGTTTCCATTAAAGTATGTGTTTCTGATACACTTCAGCTATATCAAAAATTTGGCCAGGCAAAATTGAAGCAATAGAGAAACAGATGAAATAACTAGGGCTGTCGATTAATCGCAGTTAACTAACGCAATTAACTCAAAAATTAATTGTGATTTAAAATTTTAATTGTGATTAATCGCAGTTTTAACCACACTGTTAAACAATAAAATACCAATTGAAATGTATTAAATATTTTGGATGATTTCCTACATTTTCAGATATTTTGATTTAATTACAACACAGACTACAAAGTGTACAATGCTCACTTTATAATATTATTTTTTATTACAAATATTTGCATTGTAAAAATGATAAAAGAAATAGTATTTTTCAATTTACCTCATACAGGTACTGTAGTGAAATCTCTTTATTGTGAAAGTACAATTTACAAATGTAGATATTTTTGTCACGTAACTGCAATCCAAAAAAAAAGTAACGTACAACTTTAGAGCCTACAAGTCCACTTAGTCCTACTTCTTGTTCAGCCAATCACTCAACAAACAAGTTAGTTTACATTTACAGGAAATAATGTTGCCTGCTTCTTATTTACATCACCTGAAAGTGAGAACAGGTGTTCGCATGGCACTTTTGTAGCTGGCATTACGTGCCAGATATGCTAAACATTCGTATGCCTCTGCATGCTTCAGCCACCATTCCAGAGGACATGTTTCCATGCTGACTATGCTTGTTAAAAAAATAATGCAAATAATGCATTAAATTTATGACTGAACTCCTTGGGGGAGCATTATATGTTTCCTGCTGTTTTACCTGCATTCTGCCACTTATTTCATGTTATAACAATCTCAGATGATGACCCAGCACATGTTGTTCATTTTAAGAACACTTTCACTGCAGATTTGACAAAATGCAAAGACGGTACCAATGTGATATTTCTAAAGATAGCTACAGCACTTGACCCAAGGTTTAAGAATCTGAAGTACCTTCCAAAATTTGAGAGGGACTAAGTGTGGAACATGCTTTCAGAAGTCTTAAAAGCATAACACTCTGATGCGGAAACTACAGAACCTGAACCATCAAAAAGGAAAATCAACCTTCTGCTGGTGGCATCTGACTCAGATGATGAAAATGAACATAGGCGTGTGCACGGGGTGTGCTGGGTGTGCCCAGGCACACCCTAATGCAGGGATGGGAAAATGGCCCCACTCTCCTGGCGTGGCAAGCCGTGGGGTCTGTGCTCTGGGGCCGGAGCGCCTGGCTGAGCATAGCAAGTCGCCGGCCCCTCCCCCACCTTTCCTCCCTCCCCTGGAGCCATGCTGCCACGCACACAGTGCTCTGGGGCCGGGCTGTGCATTCCCATGGGGCAGTGTTTGGCTCCGTGGGGAGGCAGACACACTCCCTGCTCATCTGGAGCCATGCCGCTCTGAGGGGCGGGGCTGCATGCTCCCGCAGGGCAGCGTGTCTGGCTCTGTGCGAAGCAAAACATGCTGCTGGGAGCCTCATGGTAAGGGATCCGGGACCGGGGCGTTGGATAAGGGGTGGGAGCAGTCAGGGACAGACAGCAGGGTGGGTTGGATAGGGATGGGATCCTGGGGTGGTTGGGGCGGAGGGTCTCTGGAGGGGGTTGGATTGGGCATGGGAGTCCGGGGTCTGTCGAGGGGCAGGGGTGGATATGGGTCAGGCAATCAGGGACAGGGAGTAAGGAGGGTCTGGCGGCAGTTAGGGTGTGGGGGTCTCTGGAGTGGGTGGTCAGGGGACAAGGAGCTGTGGGGGTGGATGAGTTGGGAGTTCTGGGGTCCTGTCAGGGGCAGGGGGCAGTTGGATAGGCATGGAAGTCCCAGGGGTCTGTCTGGGGCAGGAGTGTGGATAAGGGTCGGGGCAGTCAGGGGACAGGTAGGCGGTAGGGTCCTAGGGGCAGTCAGGGGACAAGGAGCAGGAGGCTTAGATAGGGGGTGGGGTCCTGGGGGGCAGTTAGGGGCAGGGGTCCCAGAAGGGGGTAGTCAGGGGACAAGGAGTGGGGGGTTTGAGGGTTCGGGGGGGCTGTCAGGGGGTGGGAAGTAGGAGGGAGTGGATGTGGGTGGGACAGGGCTTAGGGCAGGGTGGGGTGGGGCTAGGGCGGGGCTCCCTGGGTGCACACCCTAATGAAATGTGCTGTGCACGCCTATAAAAATGAATATGTATCAGTCCACACTGCTTTGGATCATTATCTAGAAGAACCCATCATCAGCATGGATGTATTTCCTAGAATGGTGGTTGAAGCATGAAGGGACATAGGAATCTTTAGCATCTTTAGTGATGCTGGCTATAACAGTGCCATATCAACACTTGTTCTCACTTTCAGTTGACATTGTCAACAAGAATTGGGCAGCATTATCTCCTGCAATGTAAACAAACTTGTTTGTCCGAGTGATTGGCTGTACAAGAAGTAGAACTGAGTGGACTTTCTAGGCTCTAAGGTTTTATATTGTTTTATTTTTGAATGAAGTTATTTTTTGCACATAATTCTATATTAGTAAGTTCAACTTTCATGTTAAAGAGATTGCACTTCAGTATTTGTATTATGTGAATTGAAAAACACTATTTCTTTTGTTTTTTTACAGTGCAAATATTTGTAATAAAAAATAAATATAAAGGGAGCAGTCTACACTTCATAACTCTATTGTGATTGAAATAAAAATATTTGAAAATGTAGAAAACATGCAAAAATATTTAAATAAATGGTTTTCTATCATTGTTTAACAGCGTGAGTAATCATGCGATAAATCACAATATTTTTTTTAATTGCTTGACAGCCCGAGAAATAACAGATCATAAAATTTCACTGGTTTTTTTTTTACATAAAACTATGTCCTGCTTGATTGATTACCTCCAGTTAATAATGTCTTGATCTGAAAACATTTTTTAAGAATGGCTAAACAAGAAGTTAAATAGCCATTATTAAATTTAACATTGTCCCTAGATTCTGATGGAATAAAAGATATTTAATTATCACTTTAATATAGGAATATATTAAACAGCTTCTTTCAAAATATACAAGAGAAATATGTATTGAATACTTCTGCCTTTTCTGCATCATGATGCATAATTCTATCATCCTTGAGTGTTAGTCAGACCTGTAATAGTGCTAGGCTTTAATTTATTCTTGATCTATTTAAAGAATTATTTCTTATTGCCCTTAACCTAACTGGCTGGAAAAAAAAATCACTGATACCTTTGGTCTCATTTTTGCATTTCCTAACTCCTAGTTTGTATTCATTGCTATCCGCTTCCGCGCTTTTTAATTTGTTTTCTGCATATTAGTTTTTACTGCTGACTTTATCTCCCCTCTTAATCAAGACTTTTTTAACCAAAGAAACCTTCTTTCATGGTAGCAGAAGAGTGGGTTTTTCTGAGCATCTAATAAAGCAGTCACAATTCCTAACTGGCATTCAAATTTTAATGTTCAAATATTGTCTCTTATTCAATTCTGTTCACAATTGTTTTTAGCTTTGGAAAATTGGCCTTTTTAAAACAGCATGTAGATTTTTACTTCTGTATATTTGTTATGCCTTCTAAGGTAGTGATCGTAGAGGCCATTTTGATCATCTAATCCAACTTCCAGCAAAATGCAGCTCATAGAATTTCACAAAGTAAATCCTGTGCTGTGTCTACTAACTTGCGGTTGGGCATGGCATGTGTACCTTGGAAGGCTGGGTATACAGTAGGCATGGAGCAACAACAGATCATCCAGTGCATATTGTGACAGACCCAGAGCAGTGGGGTACAGGAGTCTGGTCCTATTAGTATCCAGGAAGTGGGCGGGCGAAGCCCGCCCACTGCTAAAGGACCTCCCCCCAGCCTAAGGAGAGGATCCACAGGTCCAGGACACCAACTAAGTACATGGGACAACTAATGAAAAAAAACAGGAGCGGGAGTGAGGTCACAGGGCTAAACGAAGGGAACCAGATGGGGACACCGAGCAGAGAACCCCGGACAACGCCCACTGCTCCTCGAAGGCGTCAAGGGAGCCAGTGGACGCCGCCCAGAGGAACTCCGCCCGGATGCGTGAACGGACGGAGGAGCGGAAATAGGCCCCACAGTCGCAGGAAATCCCATCGGCCAACCTCCTCTCCCTGGTTTTATAGATGGCCAGTTTGGCCAGGACTAAGAGGAGGTTGACAAGGAGATCCCGCGACTTCGTGGGGCCACGGATAGGGAGTGCATAGACAAACAGGTGAGGGGAAAAGTGCAACCAAAAACGCAATAGGAGATCCAAGAGGAGCCGGAACAGGGGCTGCAACCTGGCGCACTCTAAATAAACATGCGCCAGGGTCTCCTTCACGCCGCAAAAGGGGCAGGTGTTGGGGACAGGGGTAAACCGCGCCAAGTACACGCCCGTGCTCACGGCCCCGTGAAGGAGCCGCCAACTGACATCCCCGGCGGGCCTCGGGACTAGGGCAGAATACAGGCTGGCCCACCGGGGCTCCTCACCCTCGAGAGGTGGCAGGAGGTCCCGCCATTTCGTATCGGGGCGGGACGCGAGGGTGAGGTAGTGAAGCGTGTGGAGCACGAGCGTGTACAGATGTTTCCTTGGCGCGGTCTGGAACAAAACCGGCTGCAGATCGGGCAGCCGGCTTGCAGTGAAAGGGCGAGGGGGGTGACTGGGGCCACGGGGCAGGGGCCCGATAAAAAGATCCACAGGGCCCGGGGTGGAAGGTGGGCGGGGCGTGCCCTCTCGCAGGACCCGGTCGAGGTAAACCCGAGCAGCGGGCAGTAAAGCGGCCTTCACCTCCTGAAGTACGCGCCGGGGGGTACGAAGGCTGGAGAGCCCCATGCGCTGAGCGAGCGTCAGGGGATCCAGCCAGTCTCCCCGGTCGTAGTCCAGGAGGTCTCCGACCCTGGTGACTCCTGCCAAGACCAGCCTCTGGCACACCGCGGGGGACTCCGCCACCTGCACACGGAGCTGGGGGTTGTGTAGCAGGGGCTCCGCGAGGAGATCGACCCCCACGGTGGCCGCCACGGACCTGGTCGTTGAAAAGAGCTTCCAGGTCCGGAGGAGGTCTTGGTAGAAGACCGGCAGCCCAGAGAGGTCTCGCGGAAGACCTCTCGGATGGAGAGAAAAGAGCTGCCGGTCGTATCGGAGCCCTCGGAAGCGGCGGAGGAAGGTGTGTGCCAATACGCTCCACGCCGGACTACCCACACCGTACAGGAGCCTCTGCAGGGCCTGGAGGTGGAAGACGTGGACCTGAGTGCGCAGGCACTTCAGGCCCTGCCCCCCCTCCTCCAGGGGCAGGTGGAGGACCCCTGCAGAGACCCAGTGCGTTCCTGGCCAGAAGAACTCCAGAACCGCCGTCCGGAGGTTGGCCAGGAAATCCGGGGCCGGGACCAGGGTGTTGAGCCGGTACCAGAGCATGGACAGGACTAAGTGATTCAGCACCAGCGCCCTCCCCCGAAGAGAGAGGCACCGGAGTAGTCCTGTCCATTTCCGGAGCCGCGCCCTCACCCCGCCCTCTAAACTATGCCAGTTCTCCGGCGGAGACGGATGCGTGGCAGAAAGGTAAACGCCGAGATAGAGCAGTGGACCCGCGCTCCACCGGATGGCCTGAAGCGCGGGTGGGAGGGAGCTCGCCTGCCACCCGTCCCCTACCACCAGGCCAGAGCTCTTGACCCAGTTGACCCGGGCGGAGGAGGCCACCGAATAAATGGCCTGGCAAGCCTCCACCCGTGCCAAGTCGCCCGGGTCCTGGACCACGAGGAGCACATTGTCGGCGTACGCCGACAGGACCAGCCGCAGCTCCGGCTCCCGGAGCACCAACCCCGTCAACCTCCGACGGAGGAGACAGAGGAAGGGCTCGATCGCCAGAGCGTACAGCTGACCCAAGAGGGGACACCCCTGCCGTACTCCTCGCCCGAAGCTGACCGGCTCGGTCAGGGTCCAGTTGAGCCTGACCAGACACTCCGCGGAAGCGTACAGCACCTGGAGAAAACCCACAAACTGGGGTCCGAAGCCTAACGCTTGCAGAGTGCCCAGGAGATACCCGAACGCCTTCTCCTGATCCAGGGACAGGAGGGCGAACGACAGACCATCCCTACACCCTAATTCCAGAAGGTCCCGGACCAGATACAAGTTATCAAAGATCGTGCGGCCCGGGACGGTGTAGGTCTGGTCCGGGTGGACCACGTCCGCCAGCACGGACCCTAGCCGAATCGAAATGGCCTTTGCAATGATTTTATAGTCTGTGCTGAGGAGCGAGATGGGACGCCAATTCTCAGAATCGCGGAGGTCCCCTCTTCGGCAATAAGGCGAGCACGGCTCGCCTGCACGAAAGAGGAGGACCCGCTCGCCCGCAAAGACTCGGCCCAGACGGTGACTAGGTCTGGGCCGAGGACGTCCCAGAACACGCGGTAGAACTCCACGGTCAGCCCGTCCATGCCCGGAGATTTATTGGTGGGCATGCGACGGAGGGCTTCCGAGAACTCGGCCAGAGTGAGAGGCAGCTCTAGCCGGTCCCGGTCGCCCGCGCTGACCGTCGGGAGTCCATCCCAGAGCACTTTGCAAGCGTTAGGATCGGTCGGATCCGGGGAGAAAAGAGCCGCGTAGAAGGCCCTGGCCCTCCCGCAGATCTCCGCCGGATCCGTGAGGGGGGTGCCGTCCTCCGCCAGGAGGCAGGTGTCGTGCTTTTTGGCCCCCCTCCTTTTCTCCAGGGCGGAGAAGAAGCGGGAGCCGCGATCCATCTCCCGAAGGAGGCGGATGCGGGATCGAACAAAGGCACCCCGGGCTCGATGATCCTCGAGGGCCCGGAGCTCCCGCTTCCCGGCACGCTCCGCAGAGGGATGGATCCTCGGGGCTGGCGGCCAGACGCCTCTCCAGCTTCAAAACCTCCCGTTCCAACTGCTCTATCGCCGCATCCCTCCGTCGGCTGGCGCCCCGGGTGCAGTCGCGGCAGAAGAGCCGGGCGCGCACCTTCCCCAGGTCCCACCATCGCCGCGCCGAGGGAAAGGCGTGTCTCTGCCCTCGCCAGGCCAGCCAGAACTCCCGGAAGGACGCCACGAAGACCACGTCCTCCAGCAAACTATTATTAAAATGCCAGTAGGCCGGCCCCGGCCTCTCCGCGCAGAGGGAGGCCGTCACGGTGGCAAGGTGGTGATCAGAAAAGGGGGCCGGCCGAACGCTGGAGGAGTGGGCTCGTGAAAGGTGGAAACGTGACAGATAAATGCGGTCCAGCCGGGAGTGGCGCGACCGATGGGCCTCCACCCGGACGAAGGTGAAAGTCGAGACGTCGTCCGGGTGGTGGTCGCGCCAGACGCCCACCAGGAAGTGGCGTTCGACGATCTCCCGGAGGACGTCCGCTGCGGCCGGGCACTGCTCGGTCCCCGAGCGGTCCCGTTCCTCGAGGGTGGTGTTAAAGTCCCCGCCCAGGACCAGGCACTCACGAGGATCCAGGGAGCCGAGGAAGGCGGACGCCTGCCGATAAAAACGCAACCTCTCCGGGCCCGATGTCGGGGCATAGACGTTGACAAGATTAACCACAAGCCCCGCCATGCGGACCCGGAGGTGCAGCAGGCGGCCCGGCACAGCCTCGGCAACCCCCAGCACCTCGGGCCGTAGGTCGGGGGAGAACAGGGTCGCCACTCCCGCCGAGCGAACCGAGAGGTGGCTAAAGTAGACCCTGTCCCCCCACTCCAGCCGCCAGCTAGCTTCAGCGGCCGGATCTGTATGGGTCTCCTGCAGGAAAACCACAGAGTACCCCCCGACCCGAAGGAAGGAGAGCACCTGGCTCCTGCGGAGACCCATCCTACAGCCCCGGGCGTTCAAAGTGGCAAAGATGATCGTCGCCATGAGGAGTGCTGGGGGGGATCCTCGCTGGCAGACACGCCCACGGCCTCCGTCGGGCCACGCAGCAATCCGTGACCAAACCCGTGGGTGAGGAGAGAGTCACGGAAGAGGCAGACCCGCCGGTAGGTCACGGCGGCCTGCTTCCCAGTCCCCTTACCCTCCCCTATGAGGGCCTTTGCGGCCCAGAGGATTAGATGGAAATCCCCCCACCGCTGGAGCGCGAGTTGGACTTTGTTACGGGAGCCACGGACGTCCTCAAGGAACGCCCGCAGCTCCTCCCTCAGCGCATGGGGGGGCGGGGTAACGGACCGATGACCGTCCCCCGGCGGGGCCCCCGGCACAGCCCCGTGGCCCACCAAGGCGGGCAGGCAGGGGGCAGACCCTCGACGTGGCGTCCGATGGGCCGACGCCACGCGGCCCGCCCCGCTCCCCAGTTCAACAGGGGGCGGCGGAAGGAGAGCAGCAGCCCCTGATGGGTCAGAGCAGGGAAGAACAACTAAGGCCGCACCCTGGGGAGTATCCCGAGGGGCGGCAATGGCATCACGGGAGGTGGAGGGGACAAGAGTAGGGCAAGGGGTCGGTTGGTCCAAACCCAAGAGGGACACCCCCTGGGAATCGGGTCCGGGCAGCGGGGCATTGGCCGTCGCCTCGATGGGCTCGGCGGCCATCAGCGGGGTGCCACCCGCAGCCGGGATGATGGAGGATCCCAGGGGACCCTCAGAGGCAGGAGCAGAAGCGGCAGTCAGGGGAGGGGAAACCGGGGACAGGGGGACCGAGGTGAGGTCACTCAGATCGAGGCCCGCTAGGAAAGGGTCGTCCTCCCCCTGCGTAACCGGGGTCAGACCCAGGGCCTCGATCTCCTCGTAGATGGAGGGGAGATCGCCGTCCGCCACCCCGGGGCCCTCCCCGCCAACACCTGAAGCGATGCCCACCTCAGTCCTCGCGGAGGCTGCGGATGGCAAGCGGGCAAGGGGGGCTCCCTCGAGGGCTTCCTCAGGAAGGTACCCTGGAGGAGGGGCAGCGTCACCGTCCGGTGCTGCCACGTCGCGCCCAGCCGGCACCACAAAACGGGCGTCGTTGGGGGGCAAGGCGGAAGGCTCGTCATCAGAGACCCCCTTCCTGCTCTTCCAGGGGGCCTCCGAATCCGAAAGATGTAATGGGACTGGAGCCTTCCGCTTGCCCCGCTTCCCCTGCACTAAGGACCAGCCCTCCATGGCATCATCCAGGGGCTGGCTAACAGGGGTCAGGTCTGGGGGCAAGGGCAGCGGCTTAGGGACTCGGGGAGGCAACGGAGGGGCAACAGGAACGAGGGAGGAGTCTCCCTGGGGCGGGCCCTCTCCCACGCTCGGCGTTATCTCCACTGCACCCTCCTCCACAGCGGTGGACTGAGAAGGAGGAGGGGCAGCTTCAGGTGCTGGGCAGCTAGGGGCACTGGCGGTGACGGGGCCGGCGCCATACCGGGGCTCGGGGGTCCCGGACACTCCTCCGTGCCGGGCCAAGGGGCAGTCCCTCCGGACGTGCCCCATCGCCCGGCAGAGGTAGCACCGGGCCTCCCCCGTAGAATAATGCACCCGGTAGCAGGCTCCCTGGTAAGGGACCACAAAGGACCCTTCGAGCGCCTCTCCGTCACGTGCCGCCGGCGGCAGTTGAAGCTGCACTTGCCGGCGGAACGAGAGGACGTGACGGAGGGCGGGGTCCTTGCAGCCCAACGGGAGAGGGCTGATGACAGAAATAGGGTGCCCCAGGGCAGAAAGGGCGGGCAGCAGGGCGGCATTGGGCAGGAAGGGAGGGACGGAGGTCAGGACCAAGCGGACCCCCAGGTCTTCCAAGGGCTCCAGGGGCACCAACACGCCCCCCACTGCCAGACCCATCTCTACCGCTTCCTGGGCGGCGGCCTCCGACGCCAGGACGAAGACCACCTTCCCGTACAGTTTGGAGGCCGCCACACTGGCCGTGGGCCCCACTACTCGCCAACGCCTCACATAGGTTTCGACGTGGGGCGAGGCGGGCACCAGGAGGCAACGGACGCCGTGCTTCCTAGTCAAGGTGGGAAAGGGGCCCCGGCCGCTAGAGATGGTAGTGGAAGCGGCAGGCGGAGGAGTAGCGGCAGGCGGGGGGGCCGCCGCCACCTGGGCATATGCCCTGGGGGCCGGGGGAGGGACACCTGCGGAGCTGGTAGAGGGAACAGCGGGGAGGGATGCCGCGGCCGGTACCGGGACCACGGCAGCGGGGGTAGTCCCCGCCATGGAGGGCCTGGTCTTTATATCTGGGCCCTTACCCTTCTTCTTCCCACCCGACCTTTCCGACCGGCTGGGGGGGCTCCCTCCGAATTGGAAGGGGCGAAGGACGTGGCAGCAGCGGACGTCTCCCCGATACTCGCCATTGCCGGTGCCCCAGCGGGGGCAGTGGCAGGTAAACCGGCGGCGGCGGTCGAGGTAGAGGCTCGGGGATTGGACACGGGGGTTTCGGGAGGAGGGGCGGTGGGAGCATCGCGAGGGGTCTCCCCCGCCGCGTCCCCCGCCATAACGAGAGCGGGAAGGGGGACAAACAGCGAGGGGAGGGGAGGGAAAGGAGGCGACCACCCCTCCCCGCTAGGCTGCAGGCAGGGGAGGAGGGTGCCAAAAAGGGAAGGCTAAAGGGGCGTGGGGAGCAAGCAAGGACCCAGGGGCGGGAGGGTGGCAGGCCACCGACCCAGAGGGGAATTCCGGCTCCTCTAGTTGCACTAGGGGACCAGGGGGGCTAACAACATCGGGGGGGGGTGCAGTGAACAAGGGCAAACTCAAATGGGGGAAGGGCACAGGCGCATGGGAGGGGGCATGGGCGCACGAGGGGAGGGGCCAATCAGGGCTGGGGATCACAGGGCCTGGGGGAAAATCAAACTAGGAACAGGGCAGTGGGACCACGGGGCTAGCTGCAGGGCTGGGGCAGGACAGTCAGGGCCACAGAGGAAATGGGCGGGGCAGACAAATGTGGCAAAGGAGAGGGGGTCAGGCCAAGGGGGTGGGGGTGGGGTGTGCGCCCACGGGCACTTGTGCAAAAAGTCAATGCAGCTGGCTGCTGCTGCAGGCCCAAATGGTGGAGGTGGGCGTGGCAAGCCAGGTGAGCAGCTCAGTCCCAGAGGCAGGAGAATGAGGCAGATGGAAAAACGCCAGCGGGGGTGGTGGAGGGGGCAACGATGGTGGTGGGGGCGAAGGGGGACACAGATGGACCGGGGGCAGGCTCCACGCCACACCCCCACTGTCCCAACAGACACAGTCCAAGCCCCCACCACAAGAGCACAGTCCGAAAAATACTCAGTCCTTAGGTGCCCCCTCCACGGTGGCCTTCAGAGTCTCTACGAGGTCCTCCAGCAGCAGCAGGCAGCACTCTCCTTCTCCTCGGGGCTCCAGCAGCTAACACAGCAGCTAACACAGCAGCTCCAGCAGCTCCAGGTGGTGGTCTGGTGGCTAGGCAGGAGGGACCCCGCCCAGAAGATGGTGGTGGTGGCTTCCTCAGCAACAAGGCCTGGAGCTGGGGTCCCTCACGCCCCTCCTCTGGGGAGCGGGCCAGCAGCCCCCCCCCCAAAGGGGCTGTGGGTGGAGCAACAGCAGCAACTGGGCGGTGGGGGGGAAATCTAGTAGCCGGCCAGCAAGCAGACAGCAGAGAAAGGGGGTGGGTGGTGGTGTCTAGCCCAGCCAGGGGAGCAGCCGGAGCCAGAGCAGTAGCAGCAGTGAGGGCCCAGCAGGAACAGGAACAGCAACAGCAGCAGCAGCCCTCTCCCTCCTACCCTCCACAGCAGAGGAGCAGAAAGGAGGTCTTCTGGCCACTGGAGAAAGAGCTTTCTCTTCCCTGAGTGACCAGAGCAGGGGCTGCACTAGTGTAATCAGGAACCTGCTAGAACCAATTAAGGCAGACAGGCTGATTAGATCACCTGCAGCCAATCAAGGCAGGCTAATCAGGGCACCTGGGTTTAAAAAGGAGCTCACTTCAGTTTGTGGTGTGTGTGTGAGGAGCTGGTAGCAAGAGTCTGAAGGAGCTGAGAGGCTGTGCTGCTGGAGGACTGAGAAGTACAAGCGTTATCAGACACCAGGAGGAAGGTCCTGTGGTGAGGATAAAGAAGGTGTTTGGAGGAAGCCATGGGGAAGTAGCCCAGGGAGTTGTAGCTGTCATGCAGCTGTTACAAGAGGCACTATAGACAGCTGCAATCCACAGGGCCCTAGGCTGGAACCTGGAGTAGAGGGTGGGCCCGGGTTCCCCCCAAACCTCCCAACTCCTGATCAGACACAGGAGAAGTTGACCCAGACACTGGGGAAGATCACTGAAGTGAGCAAATCTGCCAATAAGCGCAGGACCCACCAAGGTAGAGGAGGAACTTTGTCACAATAGAAATAAATAAAATTTCTAGCTATATGTTTGGTAAAACAGAGCCATTACTTTGGACCTGATCCTGAGAGATGCTAAGTACTATGGCTTCCTGCTAACTTAAGTGAGATTTGCAGGTGTCAGTGTTTGTCAGGTGATATGGAAGTATACGTAATGGTAGTTATAGTGTGTGTGTGTGTCTTCAGAAATCATTTTAAATAGAATTGGAACAGACTTAAGACATCTCATCCCCATGGCGTATCAGGAATTTCCACAGTTCTGTTCTCAAGTGTTTTATCTGCCCTGTAAACTAACATGCTATTTTAGTTAAACTTCTTGATGCTTACTATATATATATATATATATATATATATATATATATATATATATATATATATATACACATATATACACACACACACATACAGTAAACAAATATAGTGATGTCTGTCTGTCTTTGTCCAAACTTTACACTTTGACTTTTTCCTGGTCACTCTTTCTGTCTATTTTTTGCCTGCCTTACTACCAACTAAATTTGAAGCTGTTTCTCAACATCCCTCCAGCAAATTTGAGCCAAAGGAGCTTTTTGGACACTACTCTTTCTCCTAGCTTCCTTCTCAACTCAGCCTTTCTGTTTCTGTCCATGGTTCATAATGTTGATGACTTCCTTGATTTACTAGAGCTTCCCTTTTCCTCTCTCTCATCTCTCATATTTGTAAATCTGCTTACCACCACTTTCAAAATGCCGTGACTACCTTGACCCCAGATTTTCTGACATCCTTATACATGCCTTTGTCTCTTTTTGCCTCAAGTGCAACTTTTTCTGTGGCCTTCCCAAGACTCAACTCTGACTCCAAAGAATCTCTAAAGAATGCTTCTGCAGCTATTCAAAAAGATAGCATCACCCCAGAATCAAACAGCTCCATTGGCTTCCATCCACAAACAGCTCCATCAGATCTTCGTTCCATAGCCCTTTCTATAATTCTTTATTAACTTTTTTTTTCCCTCTTCAGAGATAAGACTTGAAGACCTGAATTCCCTGGGTCCGTTATTGATAGGCTGTTTTGCTCCATGTTCTGAACACAAATAGCATTTTATGATAACTCTCTTTTTCCTTCATAGATCCGGGTTTGCACAGACAGCAATTTTTCCAGCAGAGACCGTCAAATGTGGTAGCCCTTGAGGGAAAAGATGCCGTTCTCGAGTGTTGTGTTTCTGGGTTTCCCACACCCACCTTCACATGGATGCGAGGAGATGAAATTATTCCTGTCAGGTATTTCATACACGCGTCTCTTATGTAATGAAAGTTCGTTTCCCAGGGTGAAGTACGGGTAAAACATTAACTATCATTTTAAATGTTGTCAGTTTGGTTCAGCTTTGAGGAGATCAAGCTTTCATTCTAAGTAATAATAAGACTGGATGTGCACATGAAACTCCTGTTTTCCTCATTTGCAGCTGTGCATGCATAGCTGAGGGTAGAATTTGGCCATAAATGTCTTCTTTTATGAAATGGTATTTAAATCAGGTAGAGCAGCATCCAAAAGTTAATTATCACATTTAATAACAACATTATAAGATCAGAGCTAGCCAGCTGAGAAGGTTCTATGGAGTACCTTAGATCCTGAGTACTTTTTATTGGAGATGAATGTGAACATGGTTTTTATTTATTTATTTATTGGTCAATGTTACAGATCCAAAAAATATTCATTACTGGCTGGCAGTAACTTACTTATTTCTAATGTGACTGATGACGATTCTGGGACGTACACTTGCATTGTCAGCTACAAGAATGAGAACAGTAGTGCCTCTGCAGAGCTCACAGTTATGGGTGAGTACAGATTTCCAGATTCTGTGCAAGAGGAGTCCTTTGCTTTCCCAAGAATGTTGATAACCATTAGTGCTTATATAACTCTTTCCTCTGCGGGTCTCCATGTACTTATCTGTAAACTGGTGGGGTTCCCACCTTACTTTGAACAGGATTTTCACTCACCGACAGCAGTATACACACATAATCAATATACCTCATGGAAGAACATCAAACAGCAGAGTAAAACTTCTTACAATGTTTCTGGCTTATAATCAAATTGCTAGTAGAATATTTGTTGGTGTCAAATCCCAATTTGCCCAATTCAGTTAACTATTTTTTTCTTGTGTATGGCATCACAAATGAATACAATGGTGATCTGAAATCTTATTTTAGCAAGTTTTGCATAACTATAGTATTGCTTACTGAAATTGTTATTGTTTTACTGCTTTTTCTTTATCTTACGACTCCATGGCCTTGCTTTAGCATCAGGTATTATGTGCCTATGTTCTTGCTTTTAGTGAAAACCATGAATAAGCAATGATGCAGTGAGGATTTCCCTGTGTTACCTAGGGTGACCAGATAGAAAGTGTGAAAAATCAGGATAGAGAGTGAGGTGTAATAGGTCAATATAAGAAAAAACCCCAAATATCATGACTGTCCCTATAAAATCAGGACATGTGATCACCCTGGTGTTACCTTCTACATAAAAATGTTTTCTCCTTTGTTTCAGATGATAGGTTTACTGGCTAACTAACAAAATATGTTGTCTGAGGAACATGTGGAAAGATGTCTTAGACATTTTGAAACAGGCTTTTTTCCCCTATTGTGTCAAATTTTAATAGAACCATAATTATATTAAATTCCGAGAGGTGTTTTTTTTAATCGGAGAACAATACCAAGCTACATTAGCATTATTCAATAAGATTTAAGAAACTACATAGATAATACTTTGTCAAACAATAGCATAATTTCAATGTGCTGTTCATTTTGCATTCTGGTTTTAAAGCTTATGCATAAAAATACTTGCATTAGAGAACAGAGCCCCAAGTTGGATTATAGGATATTCAATGCTTGTATAACAATATCCTTCTTTCAAGTCATAATTCAATGTTATAGTAATTACACATGATGGAAACTTTCATTCTATTGCTTTAGGTACATTAATACAATACAAATGTTTTATTTGCTACATTTTGAAAATTAAAAAAATGACTTTATAATTGCAAAAGTTCACTTTAACTATTTATAGTAAACCTACATTTCCAATCTGCAAAGAATCAAATGCAGAAATGGAAGATAACTTCTGGAATAAAATGCTTATTTAGCTTTGCTGAAAGATGCTCAATGGAAACCAACCATGAAATTATACACAACTGCAGCTATTTGTGGATTGAGAAACACCTATCGATTATGTGAATCTTATTTTTTTTTCTCGCATATAGTAGACTATAGGATTCTATGGCATGGACCAAGGCTGAAATTTCAATGCTCTGCAGAGGATTTGGCTATCCAGTTTCCATGAAAATTAATAGAAATTTCACATCCAAATTCTTTCGGGTGTTGAAAATCCCACCCCATATCTTTATTCTCTGTAATGCACTTAACTATGGCTTGACTATGACTCTATAATAATGTTACGCTAAAAATGCATTGTATAGAATTAATTTTGTATTTATTTTCATGCTTATACAGAGAAATATGTAACGAGGAGTGTAATGCAATTTTGGGGATAAACTTGGATTCAGATAATTCAGTGATAATGGTCATATATGAATGGTAGAAGAGAGGTTTCAAAAGGTGGCACTTGTTACTTATTGAGCACCACACATTGATTGGGGCTGTACCAACATAAAGGATAGCACAATCACTGACACAATGAAAATGAAATCTAAATCTGACAAAAACATGCACGTGCATGCAAAATACGTAATAAAAATGCACAATACAAACATTGTGCATGCAAAATAAATCAATTGTATATACAAAGTAAAGTGGGTGTGGTTTTTTTGCATAAGTGTCTAGTCACATAAGCTAATGAAATATGGGTGTAAGTTTTGGAGGTACAATTTTGATAACCTTTAAAAGTTTGGTCATTTATTTTCATAAGCATGTAGCGTGGCAGATTTAAATTAACACCATGTATCATATTGCTTAGCAACAGGTATTATGTTTGTATTGTTATAGTGAATATGTAAAAGATCCAACAAAAACTACACACCTACTAATGGAGTGCAATAGAAATCCCCATATATCCTTATTTTCATAAAAATTGGACATATATATTTGTTGAATTCATCTCCATAAGTAGGAAACTCTCTCTGAGAAGTTTACTGGAGTTGCTCATAACATTAGCCTAATTTATAGACATGTAATAATTGATGGTTTTATTCATTTCCCATTGGTAAGGTATAAATCTGTATATTTTCTTTAAAAAAATTGTTTTATTTATCAAACAAAAACTGTGAATTGCAAATGCATATTTAGTTGTAAAGCATCCATTGTTTATTAGAAAGTTAATTGCTTTCATGTAAACAGTTTGTGTGAGAGTATGTTCTGGAGAGAAGGGCAGGCAAAGTATTTTACACGTGTCAGCTAAAAAATTAAACTCTCCAATAATTAAATCTTTCCTCTAGGCCATGTGAGTGGGCCAATACTACATCAAAGTTAGTTGAATCACATGATAGGGCGATAGCTTCATTATTTAAAAGATAAAAGACGATCTGGCAGGAAAATGAATGTCTTTCATGGGGAAGATCCTATGTATCATTTCTTTTGCGGATCTTAAAACAACCCCTCGCCTGTACTGGCCATAATGCTAAAAATGCAGAGAGGAATGAAGTTGCTGGAAAGGCTAAATAATATTTATTGCTAAATTTTGAACTTAGGATTTGTACATGAAATATTCATTTTGGCAGGATGTTAGTCGTGTCTCCTTGTGCAGTAGAAAGTTTAAAAGTCCAGTAAATATTACCTTCTCGCTTTATAAATCAGCTGCATGCTTGGCAATGATTTTAAAGGACTAGGCTAAGTAAAAACAAATGTTTAATGATGACAATCACTGGCAAGATGATTGCTATCGTTAGGTTTGCTAATGAGTGTCCATTATAGCTCCTTCTTTCTAGATCTTAAGTTTTCAGAAGCATTCATCTTTTGGGGTTAGAATTTTTCCTGTTTGATCTTTGGGAGTTGAATTTGAAGTTTGAACAAAATCTCTTTTGCCATTTGTGTAGGGAAGACTGGGCCTGAGATGCACTGCATTATAGCACTGATCAAGCAAAGATCTTTATTCCTGCATGGAATCCCACTGATTTCAGTACAGTGTTATGCTGGAGTGAGAGTCAGGGTTTCCAGATACTGTCACTGGATTGGAGCTTAATTTTGCAAAACTGACTTTTGCAAGCATTGATTGTAATGAATGCATATCCCTGACAGTCTCTAAATTCTATCAATTCCAATGACAAACATCATGTGACTACGTTATTTGAAATCTGTCAGAGTTAGAATTGTGCCTGTCAAGTCCAGGAAGGTGTACATGGCCTTTTGAAGATAAAGAAGATTTTTCATCAAATAAACAATTGCATATAAATGTGACACATTTTCAGGTTCAGAATAAAATTGCACTTGGATCTCAAAGCTACTTTTAATTGGGTTGAGATTACTGTACATAACACAATCGTTGTGTTCTCTTTCTGTGATTTTAAAGATCCTGTCAATGTCCCTTGAGGAGCAATACAGAAGTGAATAGTTTCACAGCACTGCTAGGTCAGCAAACTGGGTTTGCATGGTTTCAGGTCACTGACTAGAGAGAGACTGCCAACAAAAGCAGAAAACTGGGTCCAAAAGGTGGTGTTGGCAGAAAAAAATTGTTCCTAGCTTTTACAAAGCAAGTTATATGTAATCTATAAAGAGACAACTTAGAAAATGCTTCCAAACTGCAGCCAGGGAAACAAGCACCTTTTATGATTGATTTTTTAGGATCAACTGTTTTTTGCATCAGTTTTATTTTCCAGCAAGAAAGTTGAGCCTCCATGGTGTTATGAGCCAGGTTTCCAACAAGTCTAGTTTAGTTTGCCAAGACCAAGAGTTAGTCAGTATTGCAAAGGATGGTCAATCCAATCTTTCTTGTTTGGTTTTATTTCCATTCCACAACATCCATTGCCAGAATATGTGTGCACAGATCAAATGGATGAAAAATGCTGACTGATGGAAGCCTGGAGCATGTTCCCGGGTGTGAATAATTTTAGGAACAGAGTAAATGCTAGGGGAAAAGCCCTATGTTGAAAAAACATGCCTAGGAACAAAAGCCAGACAATTATATATTACGGCTACAGAAGCACCTTTTAAACTTACCCTGCTGGGCACAAATTTTGATTGTCTACTTTGGATGTGAAAAATATGTCCAAGGATATACCATATTACTAAACATCAGTGATAAAATATTGTAAAAGATCATTCACTGGTAGGGATCATTCACATCCCTGACACAGAAACATTCTGGAGTAGATCCTCAACTGGTAGACATTGTAATAATTCCATTGAAGGTGCTGGAGTGATAACAATTTACACCAGTTGAGGATCTGTCCTTCTTTAGCTCTGCTCGATAGGGTGAGTTAAGGATCCCACATCAGTCTATTCTGCTAATATCTTTGAATGTTCTGTGTGTGGCCAATAGCTAACCCCACAGCAGCTAGCTGAAGTAGATTGTTCGGTAAGCTGTTTTATTCTGATTATTAAACACGGTTGAAGCTGTTTACTTATTCTCTAACTGAATCTCTCACTCTATCTGGAACATTGTATGTTTATGTATACAATGGAAAGCTAAAGTGGAAACAGATAATCCAAAAGATTGTTCCAGGATGGATTATCTCAGGCAATTCTTAAAAAAACAAAACAAAAAAAAAACACACTCAAAAAAATACCTCAAGTCACAAAAAGGCTGTAAAAACTCTCCAAGTCATTTTTACCATCACTATAAGGTTAAGGTCCAAAAATAGAATATAGGATATCAGGTTTTTTTTTTCATTTCTTCTGTATATATCCGAAATGAATGCAGAATCAAACTAAGGACACAAGGGGACACTCATCCACCCTGTCATTTCCTCTTACCGTTATTGGAGTCCCTCCTCTTTTGCTTCCCCATGCCCCAGCTCTTCAGACCGAAGAATGGGCAAAGTGCTGCTGAGAGACTTGTCAGTTTCATCATGCTGCATTGTCGATTTTCTTCTCATTCTTTTTAGGAATTCTCTCTTGATGGCATTAGTGGGAATTATGTGGTTAAATTCCATGGAACTTTGAAACTGTACATTGACGTCTTTTGTTTCCAGGTGTTTTCACAGTAATATTAACTATCAAAAATATGTTTGAGATTTGACATGAGGTAAAAATAATGTATTTAGCTTGGGCATTGGGAACATATTTTGCATTGTGCTGTTGAGAAATGGGATAGGCTGCCCGTGCTCAAAGAAGTAGCAAGAGCTGCAAACATAAAAAAGAATGGATAAATCTATGAGGACTGCTGGCACTTCAGTGGTATATAAAATGCAGCTAGTCCTTCCAAAAGACAGGGGCTGAACTGGATGGATCAATAGTTCCTTTCATCTTTGTTTTCTCTTATTTAGAAATTTTTTAAAATACATATTATGCGATCAATAGACTTTAAGGGCGCCACAGGAGCAGTTATTTTCTATCCAGTAAACACCCATTTGGACAATGTTCAGAATGTGTTTTATGCAATTGATTGAGAGGCTGTAATGTTTCCTTGGGAATCACTCCATCCACTGTTGCATCATGCTTATGGAAAAAATGGAAGGATTGTGATGATGTTGATACAGATGCAGGTATTAAAAATGCTAGGAAAAGCAATGCTATTGGGGATATACCCTGTATTCATCTTAAAATCTTATGAAGTCCTTTGCTAGCATTTTGCTTAAGTACTTGAAAATTGTAGATGTTGTGTCATACAGAATATGTTATATTTGTTGACTCTGTGTTTATTAAGGCTGAGATGGAAGTTTTACCTTACCTCATAAGTTGGGTGCCTGCATGCAAGACAGATCACCTAGGGTGGAGAAATCTGAGTACCTGATCATGAGTAGACCTTCTTGTGATTTGCATCCCAGGTGAATTTTGCTTTTGGTGAAAAACGAAAATAAAAAGAGAGAGAGAAAAGCAGAAATGTGAGCAGAAATGGAGGGAATCAAAGGTGTGATGAAGATTTGTCTGCTTAGAGTCTCTGGTTCAAGTTTGCCTCAAGGAAAGAGAACTTTATTGCTAGAATATATAAGATATTGAAGGTAGCATTGAAACCAAGAGTTTAGTAGGATTATAAAAAGAATGGACATTTTATATGGATAATGAAAACATCCAGAGTTGATATAAACAAGGATTTTAAAAAATAAGAGTTTTGGTAGAGAGATAAATCTGTACGTTTACATGCATTAGTCAACATCTAACTAATGAAGGGTACAGAAGAAACTTTCTCTTTTGAGGTGGTGTTCCATAACTTTACTCTGCTTTACTCTGAACCTGCTGGAACTGGTCAATGTCAGAGATGGGATCCTGGACTAAGATGAGCACTGTTCGATCCAGTATAGCATTTCCTTTGTTGCTATGTTTCTTGCTTTCTTGAACCTGTTGGTGCAGATATGAGCAGTTAGGTCTGCAGCAGCATGATGGAAAAAATTATGCTAGTGTTTTGCCTTTAATGGGCTCTCCCAAGAGTGAATTGAAAATGAACCCAGATCAAGAATGTCTTGGATGGTGTTTGGTAATCTAAGGATAGGCACCTATTTTACATTGAATTTCAGTGGGAGCTGAGCCCCTAACTCATTCAGACACTTCTGAGAATGTAGTCCTTGTCAATACATCTGTCGGCTAGCATCTTACAGACGTACAGGCCACACCTCTCTTGTGCTACTTATTTATGAGAGAGGCTTGAACAAAACTCTGCTTGTTGCCAGTTTCAGCTAATATGCATATTCATGTTCAACCCAACAGCGGAATATGTATGTAGGAAGGAGCTATTTGTTGTTGGTGCTCTCTCAAATGACCTAGGGGAAATTGTTGGAGACACTGAATTTGAGGATGATTTCCCCAGATCTTTGTTGTGGCAATGGAAATGCATCAGTCCGTGGGAAAACCTGTTCAGATCCATCTGCACAGAAAGATCAGTATTGGCATGATGCCTTTGTTACTTCTATGCATAACTCTCTAATTTAGGAAATACGTCATTTTGTAGATCTGGCTGTAGTGATCAGTCAGATACTCTATAACAATCAGAATGGAAATTGCTCAGATTGAGCCTTATAAAAAGACTCAACTGTACTGCATAATAAGAAGTGAGATCTATTCTGCATAAAGGACAGATTATCACAATAGCAGGTAGTAATCTGTTGTTCTGTATGGATAGTTTAATGATCTACTGCACAAAAGTCCTCAAACCTGCAGAACAACAACTATACTGGTAACTAGAATGCTCTGTTTTTATTTATATCTCAACATTCTGTAGTGACACCTATACACTTCCCCCTTATGGGCTATGCTAATGATTCTTCTGTTACAGGCAAACCAACAAATGCCAATTCGTACTGCTCTACCACAGCAGCTTGCTGTCACCCACGCAAACAGTTACTGGATGCTTTGCTGCTCTAGTCAACCGCTTATGGCATCTGTATTGTGCAGCTGCCTATGCGTTCTGCTTGAGAAACTGTCAAAGATCATCACTTTTTAGGCTTTGGGTAAAATTTTCTGAACCAACTAAGTGATTTACGAGCTCAAGGGCCATTTTCAAAAGGGACTTAGGGCTGGGTGTACGAAGGTGCTTAAAGATGCAGATAGGTACCTATTGGGATTTTCAAAAGGTTAGGCACCTAACTCCCACAGGCTTCAAGTTAATCTTCTGTAAATCCTATGAGGCACCTATTTGTATCTTTAGGCACCTAAATACCTGTGTAAATCTGGCTTTTGGGCACTTAGGAATCTTATTCTAATTGAAAGTCAATGGGTGTTAGATTCCTAGGCACTTAAGACACTTTTGAAAATGATACAGTGGGAGATTTTCAAAGGCACAAAAGGAGAATGGCTGCCTAACTCCACATGACTTTCTGTGAGAGAAAGGAGTCTAACTGCTCCTTGTGCCTTTGAAAATCTCCCCCTTAAGTTAGTTAGTTAGTTCTTCAAAATTTTACCTTCATCTAATATTTAAGGCCATGCCTTAGGTCCATGTTGGAAAACTAAGCTGTAGACTGTACTTTTTTTTTTTTGGTACTACACCTCTACCCCAATATAACATGACCTGATATAATACAAATTCTGATATAATGCGGTAAAACAGTGCTCCAGGGGGGCAGAGCTGCACACTCCCGCGGATCAAAGCAAGTTTGATATAACGTGGTTTCACCTATAACGCAGTAAGATTTTTTTTTTGGCTCCTGAGGACAATGTTATATCGGGGTAGAGATGTATATTGATGTTTGGCTCATGAGGGTCAAAAGTTAGGGCCTTATTCTGACACCACTGGAGTCAAGGTGGACTTTCCCCGCTAGTTCAGAGGCAGGATTGGGCCATATACGAACATGGCAGGCACATAGCTTCATTTGCTGTCCCTCCCACTCATGCTCACCACCCTGGTGTCCCTGACTATGCATGCAGATGTACACTGCTGTCTTTTAATTGAATCTCTTATTCTTCAGAAGCACTAATATTATCCATTATTTTTTCAATGTTGTGTAATTAAAAAGCAAAAGCACTTGTTAAATTCCAATTTAAATATTTGTCTACCCCCTTCCCCCCACTGAGAAATAAGCAACAGGAAAGAGGAACATACAAACAAACAAAAATCATGCATTCTTTTAATGCTGTTGCTTAGCAACTACACCATCTTGACTCAGACTGATTTTCAAAACTGGTTTGTATGCTGTTTCATAACTAATTTGCCCTTACAAATGGTTGTCTGCTCTCAGATGCAGGGCTTGTGGTTGAGCACACATTTTTGAAAATCAGGCCAAAATGTCAATTCATTAAACTCCAAGATCTTCTACATTGCTCCAATTTAGGGTTGTGACTGCATGATGGATTTTGCTAAGTTTTATTGTTGCTGTTTCTGACTCAGAATAGTTATGAGTAGGTAAAGCATGTGTTGACATCCATGGTAAAAGAGAATAAAATGTAATAAGTTCTAATAGAACACAGTATAGTTGTTAGCAAACTACCTAATAAATTAAAACTAATTGTTACCACTGTGTGTTATATGTTGATTCTATGCCTTCTTGGCATTTCTAGCACTATTCTACATTGTGCAGGAGAAAACGTCAGTTTTAATGGCACCCCAATTTTCTTTCTTCCTCCAGTAATTAATCTGGTATTTATAACTCACTCCTCCATATTCTTCAAAAGATCAGAAAAGAAAACATGATTTGAGCCTGGATCTTGCAATTCATTGCATGTTGGCAAAACAGACTCTGCTCGTGAGGCAAATTACAGGAAATGGGCCTAAATTACCAGATTCTGTTTTCCTATGGTGGATTATTATTGGCAAGACCTTAACAGTGGGACTATAAATACCTATTGTCTTTCAAAAGTGGAAGGATAATTTTGTGGTTAAGGCTGTGGACTGGCAAGACCTACATTTTCTGAATGACTGCAAATTAGCGGAATGTACAGTTCATCACGCCTGAGAGATCAGTCCCTGAACAATACTGTGGCAGATTCCCAGCAGATGTAAATCAAGACAACTCTGACCCTAAGTGCCTAACTTTCTCCAGCTTTAATATGGGAAGAGTAATGTCTGTCTGTCTCATTGTTTCGAAGATTAATCACTACAGGTGTCTTTGAAAACTCCTAGCCCTTTAAAATTTCTCCTAACCCACAGGAAAGGAGTGTAATTTATGGGAATTTAGGCTATGTCTAACCTTATGGTAATGTGTAGAGTACGTATTCTGCATGCACTCCGGCACGTGTGTGTGTGTGTGTGTGTGTGTGTGTGTGTGTGTATGTGTGTGTGTGTATATATAATATATATAGTAGTGTAGATGGTGAAACACTACTTAGGTGACTTAAGTAAAGACATGTCAGAATCGTAGGGTATGTGTCCTACACATCTCTCTACACCCAGTCAGTACCTGCCACATCTATGCTGCTATTCCCTATTTGTGACTGAAATAAGTAACATTTTTTTTATTTTTGCATAAAGGCAAAGTCATTAAATATAGTTGTAACCCTTCCCTCCCACCCCCCAAAAAAATCCATTGAGGAAAATTGAAATTACTTTTCATTTTACACTGGCAGGGTGGGTGTGTGGGGTTTGGTTTTTGCTTTTTTTAAGAGATATTGGCATCAACTGCTGCCAAACTGATTCACTGAGTAACCCCCCCTTCCCCAAAAGCCCCCAACAAATAAATCTTGAAAGAAAACATCTTTATTCTGCTTATAGTGAATTCCACACCCCCATTACAGCAAGCCCCCCACAGGAGGTTATGGGACCAGATTTTCAAAAGAGCTTAGGGTCATATTTTCAAGTGCTCAGTACCCACATCAGGGCCGATTTTTTTAGAAAGAGTTCATTCCCCTTGAGACACCTGAATACGGGCTAGCTTTTCAAAAGAACTCAGACACTGAGATTTGGGTACTGAACCTTTCTGAGAGTTCTAGCCTTAAGGGTAATTTCAAAAATACACTGCGAAAGGCTCTTAAATATTGCATTGCATGTGCTGGGCTTGTATCACCCAGCATCTTCTCCTGTGTTGGATAATAAAGCTAGAAACCTCCATGTCATAGTACTGTCTTGTCATTAATATATTATGAATGTTAACATATTATTTATTTATTTGCGGTAGCATCGCCGGTGTGCTAGGCACATTCCAAAGATAGAAGATGTCAAGCTAGGAAAACACAAAATGAAAGGGGACTGTCCCTGTAGAGCTGACTGGTTTTGTGGAGTAAAAGTGACAGATCACCCTGCCACACTCACACAAACATACACTCACAGACACTCCAAACAGCTTGTAAAACAAACAAACAAAACCAGGAGTGATTATACTGCTGAAGTCCTAAGAGAAGTAGGCCTCTTTCAGCCCAAAGCTTTCCTGTGGATGAGCTGTCTCATTTTTCTGGTCGGAGTTTTTTTCCTGATTCATACTTTGACCTTAATATGTCCAAATTTCCTGTTGGATTTTCACCATCTTGTTTTGTTACTTAGCAGCATGGACAGAAGTGCTTGTAGCTGAGTGCTTCTGAACATGATCTTTTAACTTTTAAGCTATAAGTTCAAGACTGCATAAATATATACCATAATGGGATAAGTGATTTCTTGTTTCTGTCAAAGTGTTTTGCACTACAGTTCTGGGTGAACATTTATTGAAGTGCTCAGGAGCACTTTCGGCAGCAAAGAGCTTGACAAAAATATCTTAGGCTGGTACATTTATAAACCTGTAAAATCTTGTCTAGTTTCATTATTATCATTTGAAAAAAATCAAATGTTTTTTGTTGGTCGAGGAAAATTTTCGGACGTGGAATTCTGTCCCTGAAATGGACCATCTAAAGCACCACATTTGGTGTGTACAGTTTCATAGAAAACGAGAAGCATGACACTTAAAATATTTTGTGGAACGCCTAAATATTCCATTATTATAACTTGACATTCCTAACAATGTTTATTGGATCAGTCTCCACCCTTTTGCCTCAAAGTTCCAGTTTGATTCAACCTCCGACAAGAGTGATTGAACCTCAGCTTGATTAATGGTTTTAGTAGATCCTAAATGAAGTGAATGGTGATCTCCACTCAATCAGTTATGGATTATACAGTAGTCTACATAAAATGAGCACGTTTAACACAAATCGGTACAGCTGCTAACCTTCAATTTAAAAAAACGCTCAGGCACACATTTCAGATATGCCTGAAGGGAATACTGAATTGTATCCATCACATAGATACATCATTGTTCATATAAACTGCATAAGTAAATCTACATGAATCCCAAATGATTGCTAAATAAATGTGGATTTTCGGATGAGGTGCACTACCTTTTTCTCCCACCTAAAATAGAAGCTGGAAAGTAAAGTAAAAATCTTCCTAGTAAATGTATTTAAATGTATGATAATTATACAGTCAGCAGTAACCCATCCTTGCTTTGACTTTTTCCATAATTACATATCACAGTATAAATTCTTAGTAAGAGTGGTCTGTGTAAGCTGCGAAAGCTGCTAGAGTCCCTGAAATTCTCCATCATAGATTCATAGAATATCAGGGTTGGAAGGGACCTCAGAAGGTCATCTAGTCCAACCCCCTGCTCAAAGCAGGACCAAACCCAACTAAATCATCCCAGCAAGGGCTTTGTCAAGCCTGACCTTAAAAACCTCTAAGGAAGGAGATTCCACCACCTCCCTAGGTAACCCATTCCAGTTCTTCACCACCCTACTAGTGAAAACGTTTTTCCTAATGTCCAACCTAAACCTCCCCCTCTGCAACTTGAGACCATTACTCCTTGTTCTGTCATCTTCTACCACTGAGAACAGTCTAGATCCATCCTCTTTGGAACCCCCTTTCAGGTAGTTGAAAGCAACTATCAAGTCCCCCCTCATTCTTCTCTTCTGCAGACTAAACAATCCCTGTTCCCTCAGCCTCTCCTCATAAGTCATGTGCTCCAGCCCCCTAATCATTTTTGTTGCCCTCCGCTGGACTCTCTCCAATTTATCCACATCCTTCTTGTAGTGTGGGGCCCAAAACTGGACACAGTACTCCAAATGAGGCCTCACCAGTGCTGAGTAGAGGGGAATGATCACATCCCTCGATCTGCTGGAAATGCCCCTACTTATACAACCCAAAATGCCATTAGCCTTCTTGGCAACAAGGGCACACTGTTGACTCGTATTCAGCTTTTCGTCCACCGTAACCCCTAGGTCCTTTTCTGCAGAACTGCTGCCCAGCCATTCGGTCCCTAGTCTGTAACAGTGAATGGGATTCTTCCGTCCTAAGTGCAGGACTCTGCACTTGTCCTTGTTGAACCTCATCATATTTCTCTTGCCCCAATCCTCTAATTTGTCTAGGTCCCTCTGTATCCTATCCCTACCCTCCAGCGTATCAACCACTCTTCCCAGTTTAGTGTCATCTGCAAACTTGCTAAGGGTGCAGTCCACACCATCCTCCAGATCGTTAATGAAGATATTGAATAAAACCGGCCCCAGCACCGACCCTTGGGGCACTCCACTTGATACTGGCTGCCAACTAGACATGGAACCATTGATCACTACCTGTTGAGCCCGACCATCTAGCCAGTTTTCTATCCACCTTACCGTCCATTCATCCAGCCCAGACTTCTTTAACTTGCTGGCAAGAATACTATGGGAGACTGTATCAAAAGCTTTGCTAAAGTCCAGAAATAGCACATCCACTGCTTTCCCCTCATCCACAGAGCTGGTTATCTCATCATAGAAGGCAATTAGGTTAGTCAGGCATGACTTGCCCTTGGTGAATCCATGCTGACTGTTCCTGATCACTTTCCCCTCCTTTAAGGGGTTCAGGATTGATTCTTTGAGGACCTGTTCCATGATTTTTCCAGGAACTGAGGTGAGACTGACTGGCCTGTAGTTCCCTGGATCTTCCTTCTTCCCTTTTTTAAAGATGGGCACTACATTAGCTTTTTTCCAGTAGTCCGGGATCTCCCCCGATCGCCATGATTTTTCAAAGATAATGGCCAATGGCTCTGCAATCTCATCGGCCAACTCCTTTAGCACCCTCGGATGCAGCGCATCCGGCCCCATGGACTTGTGCTCGTCCAGCTTTCCTAAATAGTCCCGAACTACTTCTTTCTCCACAGAGAGCTGGTCACTTCCTCCCCATACCGTGCTGCAGAGTGCAGCTGTCTGGGAGCTGACCTCGTCTGTGAAGACAGAGGCAAAAAAAGCATTGAGTACACTAGCTTTCTCCACATCCTCCGTCACTAGGTTCCCTCCCTCATTCAGCAAGGGGCCCACACTTTCCTTGACTTTCTTCCTGTTGCTAACATACCTAAAGAAACCCTTCTTGTTACTCCTAACATCTCCGGCTAGCTGCAACTCCCAGTGTGATTTGGCCTTCCTAATTTCACACCTGCATGCCTGAGCAATACTTTTATACTCCTCCCTGGTTATTTGTCCAATTTTCCACTTCTTGTAAGCTGTTTTTTTGTGTTTAAGACGAGCAAGGATTTCACTGCTTTAATGTTGTCAAATTAGTCTACACAGTGCTCAAAACAATCCCGAAGTGAAGTGAGAGTTTGACTGCATTAAAAAAAATAAAAAGCACAGTGTGATCAGTCAGAAACCAATTTTTAAATATGCAGCATTTTAGAATGCTCCAAATATCTTTAGTTGAATGTAGCTGGGAAAGACCAATATAGTTAGGATTTACTTTCTGGTTCCCTTTTAAGTCTATTATAAGCATATTAGTTAAGCCTGGCAAGGGGTTTGTGAACAACGTTTTATTTCAGTTTATCTAATTAAACCATAGCTGTAGGCCAATTAGACTTAAGCAAGAGTGTTTTAACCACCTTTTATTTATAAGAAGAAATCATAAAATGAGGTCTCTTTTTCTCAGATAAAGGAGAGAGCTGCTGTTTATGCATAGATATTAAAACTCAGTGAGAGAATTAGCAGACTAGTCGGACAACTCTAGCTAGAACAGAGAATAAGGCATCAGCAGACTGCAGCATGCCTACTCTCGCTAAACTTTAGCTAGGCTATAGAAGGGAAGGTCACATGCAGCTTCCTGTTATCTTAACCTTCAACAGTAAGGTTCTCCCCTTGCCAATATTATCATTTTTACACTGATGGCTTCGTTGAAAGGATGAGAAGAATGAGTGGAGCAATTTTTAATGAACTCTTTTTTTTCTTTTTTCTTTTTCTTTTTTCTTTTTTTTTTTTTAAGTGGGAGAGGAAATAGTCTTGATAAAGTGGTGGGAAGTAACAGAAAATTATTTCTAAATGATATGCGACAAGATACATTTCTCTAAAGGAGCCATCTGGGAAAAAGATACATTATGCAACTATTTATGCGGTCTAAACATTCTAAAATATCCAGAAAAAAGAGTGCACAGACCCAGAAATGCAGTATATTTTGTGCTGACAATATACACTTTATGCTTTTCATGTTCCTATTTACTATCAGTGTACCTGCAATAATGGATGCATCTCCCATAGTTGGGGGGTTTGATAGGTTTTTTTTTAAGAATCATACTACAAACTCAATAAAGTATAGATAGACAAACAAGCTTGTACACAAGAAGAACCTTTCAGAGCCTTCAACCATCCCTCTAACCAAGAGTGAATCTTGGTTCAGGTTTTGAAAAGCCCTCTCCCCATAACCACAAAGTCCACCTGTTCCTTTTTACTTTAGTTCACTTCCTTGCTCTAACTGCTAACCCTATCTGACCCCATATCTATCCCCTCCTCCCTATCATCCAGCGGAGTGCAAACCAATCCCTCCCTTTTCCCATAGACAGAAGATACTAATGGATCTGTTCTCTGACTTGTTTTTCATCTGACCAAACCCTCTCTCTTTTTCACGGCTCTTTTCACTGCTGCTCATTTTCCTTCCCTGCAGTTCCCCCCCATACAATGTGCCTAAAACTTCTATGAATCTCTCTGTTCCAACATTAATGTTTGCTTCAAAGTTATGGGAGTTCTACCCACCCCAAGTATGCACAGCATGCTTTGAACTCTAGAGAATGCAATACTGAGCTCATGAATTTTAGTAAAAGCATTTTTTCATGGCTTGTAGTAGCTACCTATTAGCCAACTTGACAAGGAAGCAGCAAAGAATCCTGTGGCACCTTATAGACTAACAGAAGTTTTGCAGCATGAGCTTTCGTGGGTGAATACCCACTTCTTCGGATGCAAGCAGTGGAAATTTCCAGGGACAGGTGTGTATATATAAGCAAGCAAGAAGCAAGCTAGAGATAACGAGGTTAGATCAATCAGGGAGGATGGGGCCCTGTTCCAGCAGCTGAGGTGTGAAAGCCAAGGGAGGAGAAACTGGTTCTGTAATTGGCAAGCCATTCACAGTCTTTGTTTAGTCCTAAGCTGATGGTGTTAAATTTGCAGATGAATTGGAGCTCAGCAGTTTCTCTTTGAAGTCTGGTCCTGAAGTTTTTTTGTTGTAAGATGGCCACCTTAACATCTGCTATTGTGTGGCCAGGGAGGTTGAAGTGTTCTCCTACAGGTTTTTGTATATTGCCATTCCTAATGTCTGATTTGTGTCCATTTATCCTTTTCCTTAGAGACTGTCCAGTTTGGCCGATGTACATAGCAGAGGGGCATTGCTGGCATATGATGGCATATATTACATTGGTGGACGTGCAGGTGAATGAACCGGTGATGGTGTGGCTGATCTGGTTAGGTCCTGTGATGGTGTTGCTGGTGTAGATATGTGGGCAGAGTTGGCATCGAGGTTTGTTGCATGGGTTGGTTCCTGAGCTAGAGTTACTATGGTGTGGTGTGCAGTTGTTGCCACAGGATTCTTTGCTGCTTCTACAGAACCAGACTAACACGGCTACCCCTCTGATACTTGACACCATGCAAGGCACTGCATTTAGCTGTATGGAGTGGAAATCCATCAACCTCATGAAGAAACTTGCACAAATACAGACGGATATCATCTTCCTTTCCAAATGTAAACGGATGGACATCATACCTAATGGACTAAAGGTAAAAAATCCACTGCTATCTACATACTACACAGACCACAGTGAGAGTTTATGCCGTACTCTATCTAAGAAACTGAGGAACCACCTGATCAGCATCCTATACAGCAAACAGGAAAACATCAAAAAAGAGCTCTCCAACCTAGAGACTCTCATCAATAACCAAACTTCCATACAAACGGACTTCACTAAAATAAGACAGGAGATCTACATTACCCACTTCACCTCTCTAAAAAGGATAAAGGACTGTAAGCTGTCTAAACTCCTACCTGCCACATGGGGCCAAAACCGTGATACCCCTAACCCACCCAGCAATATCGTCAATCTATCCAGCCACACACTCAGCCCAGAAGAACAGTCTGTCCTATCTCGGGGACTTTCCTTCTGCCCTGCCACCCCCACCAACATGATACAGTTCTGCGGCGATCTGGAAGCCTACTTTCGCCGTCTCCGACTCAAAGAATACTTCCAGGACAACACTGAACAGCGCACTGATACACAGTTACCCTCCCACCAACAGCACAAGAAGAAGAACTCCACATGGACTCCTCCTGAGGGTCGAAATGACAGTCTGGACCTATACATTGAATGCTTCCGCCGACGTGCACAGGCAGAAATTGTGGAAAAACAACATCGCTTGCCTCACAACCTAAGTCGTGCAGAACGCAATGCCATCCACAGCCTCAGAAACCATCCTGACATTATAATCAAAGAGGCTGATAAAGGAGGTGCTGTTGTCATCATGAACAGGTCTGACTACCAAAAGGAGGCCGCCAGACAACTCTCCAATACCAAATTTTACAGGCTACTTCCCTCAGATCCCACTGAGGAATACACTAAGAAACTGCACCATCTACTCAGGACACTCCCTACACTAGCACCGGAACAAATCAACGTACCCTTAGAACCCCGACCAGGGTTATTCTATCTACTACCCAAGATCCACAAACCCGGAAATCCTGGACGCCCCATCATCTCTGGCATTGGAACTCTCACTGAAGGACTCTCTGGATATGTGGACTCTCTACTCAGACCCTATGTTACCAGCACTCCCAGCTATCTCCGTGACACCACTGATTTCCTGAGGAAACTACAATGCATTGATGACCTTCCAGAAAACACCATCCTAGCCACCATGGATGTAGAGGCTCTCTACACAAACATCCCACACGCTGATGGAATACAATCTGTCAGGAACAGTATCCCTGATGATGCCACAGCACAACTGGTTGCTGAGCTCTGTGCCTTTATCCTCACACACAACTATTTCAAATTTAATGACAATATATATCTCCAGATCAGTGGCACTGCTATGGGCACCCGCATGGCCCCACAATATGCCAATATTTTTATGGCCGACCTGGAACAACGCTTCCTCAGCTCCCGTCCACTCACGCCCCTTCTCTACCTACGCTACATTGATGACATCTTCATCATCTGGACCCATGGGAAGGAGACTCTGGAAAAATTCCACCATGATTTCAACAGCTTCCACCCCTCCATCAACCTCAGCCTGGACCTATCTACACGGGAGGTCCACTTCCTAGACACCACGGTGCAAATAAGTGGTGGTCACATTAACACCACCCTATACCGAAAACCTACTGACCGCTATGCCTACCTTCATGCCTCCAGCTTCCATCCCGGGCACACCACAAGATCCATTGTCTACAGCCAAGCACTGAGGTACAACCGTATCTGCTCTAACCCCGCAGACAGAGACCAACACCTAGAAAATCTCCACCAAGCATTCTCAAGACTACAGTACCCACACGAGGAAATAAGGAAACAGATCAACAGAGCCAGATGTGTACCCAGAAACCTCCTTCTGCAAGACAAACCCAAGAAAGAAACCAACAGGACTCCACTGGCCATCACATACAGTCCCCAGCTCAAACCCCTCCAACGCATCATCAGGGATCTACAACCCATCCTGGACAATGATCCCACACTTTCACAGGCCTTGGGTGGCAGGCCAGTCCTCGCCCACAGACAACCTGCCAACCTGAAGCATATTCTCACCAACAACTGCACACCACACCATAGTAACTCTAGCTCAGGAACCAACCCATGCAACAAACCTCGATGCCAACTCTGCCCACATATCTACACCAGCAACACCATCACAGGACCTAACCAGATCAGCCACACCATCACCGGTTCATTCACCTGCACGTCCACCAATGTAATATATGCCATCATATGCCAGCAATGCCCCTCTGCTATGTACATCGGCCAAACTGGACAGTCTCTAAGGAAAAGGATAAATGGACACAAATCAGACATTAGGAATGGCAATATACAAAAACCTGTAGGAGAACACTTCAACCTCCCTGGCCACACAATAGCAGATGTTAAGGTGGCCATCTTACAACAAAAAAACTTCAGGACCAGACTTCAAAGAGAAACTGCTGAGCTCCAATTCATCTGCAAATTTAACACCATCAGCTTAGGACTAAACAAAGACTGTGAATGGCTTGCCAATTACAGAACCAGTTTCTCCTCCCTTGGCTTTCACACCTCAGCTGCTGGAACAGGGCCCCATCCTCCCTGATTGATCTAACCTCGTTATCTCTAGCTTGCTTCTTGCTTGCTTATATATACACACCTGTCCCTGGAAATTTCCACTGCTTGCATCCGAAGAAGTGGGTATTCACCCACGAAAGCTCATGCTGCAAAACTTCTGTTAGTCTATAAGGTGCCACAGGATTCTTTGCTGCTTCTACAGAACCAGACTAACACGGCTACCCCTCTGATACTTGACAAGGAAGTTTTCTGGACTTTCTTTCATCTGGTTTAATGAAAACAAAAACAACCACCCCCAAACCCGAAAGATCCTTATGTCACTGACCCTTCTTTTTCTCATAACAGTTTCAGAGCTAATGGTTAATTTCCTTTGTTTCATCCCATATATTTATTATTGTATTTTAGAAGCAGTCAAGTTAGATATCTTCTCATGTTTGCAATTTAAGAGATTAAGCACAGCAATGCAAGGAAAAACTCTTTGTTCACAGTTTCTGTGGATTTGCTGACTTTGAACTTTGGATTCAAATGAACTCAAAGCAAACTTGTCAAAACTGTCTCAATTCACTGGTTTTGTTGTGAAATTAAATTAGCTCACGTATGTTTCCAAAGTTTGTCATGAGATTGGGCTAGGAATCAAATTTGTAAAGAAACTCGTGTGATTTGGGGTTGTCTGAGTTTAGTCAAGTTGGAGCAAAAAGTCCATTTTTTCTGAAAATAAGCTTGGGTTCTTTAATTACTTTGGTGGTCAAATCCCTGATTATTTTTGCAGCAGCAGCTTCTGTTTTGGTGAGGGTTTCCTGAATATGGTTAAAGTCCACAAATGTATAGTTCATTAGTTGTTACAAGGGAACATTTTACTAATTTAGGGGTGTGTGTATATAGTTTCAAAAAGAGTCAATCTTTGAGACTGCTACTTGAGTGACTTAGCATGGGAGTGAATTGAAGTATCTATTTTGGCCATTATCTAGAAACACTGAATTTGAAAAGTATGTCTATTGATAGTGCTTACATTTTTGATATTTACAAAGCAAAGTGTTACATGTAATTAAACTATATTGCGAAGTGCTGTTGAACTGCATACAGTACCTTTAGAATTAGAGTTTCAAATATTTTTCAAATTGCTTTTGAATTTATTGGTTCATGAGGCTGAGATTCATCTTTGTTCACTCCGTGTTAATTTTTAACATTCTTACAAATATATTATTTGTCTTGCTGCCAGAGTCTTTAATTCACAATAATTTTCAGCATGGCATTTTTTCTCAGTCATCTGTTTATGCCAGCACACTAGCAATTGGCAAATATATACTTTAAACTGAATGGGTAGCTAATCATTTTCCATTATTATTATTTTGTGAATGGTTGGGAGTGGGAGAAAGCTTTTAAATCTGCAGTTTTTGCTACCAGACTGAATTCAAGGATTTGTCCTTACAACACCTTTGTGAGAGTAGCACCCTAACCACTAAGCTATCTATCCGCTCAGGGTAGGAAACCTGTCTCTGAGGATTTTAGTGCTGTTTGTGAGGGATTCAGAGCCAGCTCCAGGCACCAGCGGAGGAAGCATGTGCTTGGGGCAGCACATTCAAAGGGGCGGCATTCTGTCCATCCAAGCCACACAGTCCGAGTGGCTTCCTTTTTTTTTTTTTTTTTTTTGGTTGGGGCAGCAAAAATAGTAGAGCCAGCCCTGGAGGGATGAATGTTAAATTCTTGTAATGTGTCTGGCTGAAATTCCTCTCTGGTTGTGTAATAGAAGCTTGGAATTAAACTCTTGTCGAATTGGTGCTTTCCCAGAAAAGTTGCACAATTCATAGATTTTGGGTGGGCTATAAAAATATCTTTTTGAAATCTGCTTTTTTAATGGCAGGAATCTCCAAGCACCGGGATATTAAGATTGGTTGCCTTTTGGATCTACCTCACTCCCCACATTTCTTCCCAATATAGAGTCTTATCGCAAGTAGCTTATCTCAGCACATATGCATTAAGTGCCACATGGCCATGGATGCGGAGACCAGAAGTTGTTCTTGAATTCAGTCCAGTAGCAAAACCTGCAGATTTAAAAGCTTTCTCACCCCTTCTCTCCCCCCAACCACTCAAAAAAAAAAAGTTGATCACAAATCATTGTTCTCTAGAATTTTCTAATTTCCCATAAATGTCTGTAGAAAGAGGCAGAAAAGAAAAATGACCCCTTTAGATAGAGGAGTAAATCTGAAATGTTCCATACAAATGTGGTCTGTTCTTCAGTGCAGCAGTTCTTTCCTATGTGAGTGTGTTACAGCCTCTGCAGAAAACTCCAGCACAATTTTATACAACTTCTCTTAAAATGAAGAGCATATTCCTGATAATTCACGGTTTAAACAATCCCTGACCAGTAACTCATTAACAAGTGTTTAACAGGGGGAACTTGTCAGGGCCGCCCAAAGGATTCAGGGGGCCTGGGGCAAAGCAATTTTGGGGGCCCCTTCCATGAGAAAAAGTTGCAATACTATAAAATACTATATTCTCATGGGGGCCCCTGCAGGGCTCGGGGCCTGGGGCAAATTGCCCCACTTGCCCCCCCCCAACCCCCCCGGGCAGCCCTGGAACTTGTCCTCTCCTCATGCCTCTGAGGACAAAAGGGAAGTTTTTAAAATGTGAATGCTGGATACAGTGATTTCACACATAGAATCTTGTTTCATCCTAAAACCTGGCTCCCTCACTCTGGTTATATGGGCCCATATTTAAAAGGACATTTATTTCTCTGTGAAGGTAGCATGAAAAAGTCTAATTCAGTATTTGTGCTTCATAAAGATGGTACCCAATGCAAAGAGTGTGGGGTATTTTTTGTGGGAGTGGAAAAGATACAAGTCTTCTTTTGACTTTCTGTATCCTGTGCAAACTCTGCAAAACACAGCACAGTGTGCACAAGAGTTTCATATACTGTATATGAAGGCAAATTATTTTGTTCTATTTAGTAAATAAATTATATCATGCAAAGTTGCCCTGACCTCTGAATTAATATGACAAATTTTTGCTTGATCTTCCAATACATATTTATGAATGGATTTAGAAGATGGAAATGGGATGGAGAAATTCTCATCTCTCATTAATGTGTATATTCCTCATGGTATGCTATAACTCACTAATACTATGTTGGAAAACAGCCTCAAATTTTCTGTTTTACAGTTATTTGGTATCAGCTTAGAGCTATTTAAAGTGATTCTACTTGATTTTTTTTCAATGAAAATTGTAGTTTCATCAAAATTAAAAAAACAGGAGTACTTGTGGCACCTTAAAGACTAACAAATTTATTTTAGCATGAGCTTTCGTGAGCTAAAGCTCACTTCTTCGGATGCATAGAATGGAACACACAGACAGGGGATATTTATACATACAGAGAACATGAAAAGGTGGAAGTATGCATACCAACAGGCAGAGTCTAATCAATTGAGATGAGCTATCGTTAGCAGGAGGAAAAAAAACTTTTTGAAGTGATAATTAAGATGGCCCATAGAAGGTGTGAGGTGAACTTAACATAGGGAAATAGATTAATTTTATTTCCCAACCATTCCCAGTCTGTGTTTAGAATGTACATTGGCCAAACCGGACAGTCTCTACGCAAAAGAATAAATGGACACAAATCTGACCTCAGGAATCATAACATTCAAAAACCAGTGGGAGAACACTTCAACCTCTCTAACCACTCAGTGACAGACTTGAAGGTGGCAAATTTGCAACAAAAAAACTTCAAAAACAGACTTCAAAGAGAAACTGCTGAACTTGAATTAATATGCAAACTAGATACTATTAACTGTGGTCTAAACAAAGACTGGGAATGGTTGGGTCATTACACCAATTGAATCTATTTCCCTATGTTAAGTTCACCTCACACCTTCTATTATTTAATTATTAATTATCTTAATTATCACTTCAAAAAGTTTTTTTTCCTCCTGCTAACGATAGCTCATCTCAATTGATTAGACTCTGCCTGTTGGTATGCATACTTCCACCTTTTCATGTTCTCTGTATGTATAAATGTCTCCTGTCTGTGTGTTCCATTCTATGCATCCGAAGAAGTGAGCTTTAGCTCACGAAAGCTCATGCTGAAATAAATTTGTTAGTCTTTAAGGTGCCACAAGTACTCCTGGTTTTTTTGCGGATACAGACTAACACGGCTGCTACTCTGAAACCTATCAAAATTAAAGTGTTTCGCAAAACATGTGTTTGATTTAGGCAAACATTTTTATTTATTTTTTCACACTAGAGAATTCAAAATGAAACAGAATGACTGTTTAGGCTTCAAAATGACACATTTGTTTAATTTTGGCTTTCAAAAAAACAAAATGAAATGAAAATTCAAAGGGAACCAAACATATCAATAAGAAAATAAATACACGTGTTTTTCCTTTTAAATATTTTCATCAAAAATCAAAATATTCTGCAAAAAAAAAAATAGAAATTCTTCACAGAGATAAAATGGGATAATTTTTATCCAACTCTAGTATCAACAATATTAAGCGTTTTGGATGTCAGCTGGAAAATGAAGAGATGTAGCATCCTTACAACAAGGTTAGATTTTTTTTTGTTAGAGTATAATCCATGAGAAGTCTTCCTAAAACGAAAATCAAGTGGCTTTAGCAGTAGTAGAGAGAAGAGAGTGAATGGCTCATACAATAAGAAATAGAACGATTCATCTTTAATCTTCAGCTGTGATCTCCCTTAGCTAAAAAATTAAGTGGGTTAGTGGAAAATGAACACTATTACTAACTATAGTGTCAGGTGCCCATATGTGAAATGATTTTTGTGGTTTTGCAGAGGACAGAAGTCTGCATTGCAAAAATTCACGACCACAATTGGCGTTGATCTCCTTTTCTTTCAGTAATGTAAGCAGAAATGCAAGAACTGAATTCACATGGAGACTGAACTACCCTTTCAGATTGTCTCTATATTATGAGGAAGTCACTGCTGCTGTGTATATTGTGTATAGAAGACTTCATCTGGCACCTTTTAGAAACACTAAAATTCACACTTGGTGGGGGGGATCTTGACTTGAGCATCTGTATATAAAACATCTCATTTTGAACCTTAATATGTTGTCGATGATATATTTAGTCAGTGGCATGTCACTAATTTTTTTCCAAAGAAATTCCTGCAATATGCTAATATGGTTTCTACTTAGAAAAACAATTTCCAACAGGAGACTTGATTGTTATTAGTGGCGCAGACTCAAGTCTTTTTTCATTCTTCCTTTTCATTTTCATAAGCACTATTTCATTTACCCAGAGTTCTCCATTTAAGAGCTTTCACATTCTGACTGATTAGTCATCTTATCAAATCTTACTGGTTTGTGGCTCCCATGCTACCAAGTGAGAATTATTAACGGGATTTAGGAATTTAGCTGGCTCGGCACAATTTGAATTGTGACCTGTTTAGCAAGTGATGTCTAATTTCCCATGATTCCTAGTAAAATAGAATGGCTACAGAACGGCGGTGTGACTGACTTTTATGACTGTAGAAAATAGAGTATTCCAAGGAGAAAATCTTCAATAGAGCATCCATATGCTTCGGGTCAAATCCTGCTTGCCATATGCAATCAGACCTCCCATTGAAATCTGTGGACGTTTTGCTTGAGTAAGGACAGCAATTGAACCTTTATTTCCAAGAGATCACATATAAAATTCTTAATACTCCTAAATACATACTATAGTATAACATTTGGGGAAGGGCTATCATGGTTAAAAGAATAAAGTTCTCCTTCAGTGGAGACCAAAATCTTCCACTCGGTTGCCTTTTGCCCCTTTTCCCTAAATCACTGTTTTCTCTCTCCTTCTTCCTAAAGCACGCACAGTCACTGTCACTGGTGCTGGTAGATCTGGTTTAGAGCAGAAACTATAGTAGTTCAGTGTTTGTAGTTAAGTCTGCATTGTATCTTTGCTGCACCACATTATCTTCAAATGCATCATTGAATACAATTCTGAACCTCTCTTTGGCCATATATCTTCTTTATGTGGGGCAGCAGACTGTTGAATGTGCTGCATCTGCATTCATAATAAAAAAAAAGGAATAGTTCAGCTAGTGGGAATAGAAGGATGTTCAATCAGGGTAACGTTAACTGCATTGGATCGTACTTGTCCACTTGGGTAAATTTGCTGTCCACCTTTCTTGTGCATACCCACTGATCCTACCACTCGCAGCAATATTTTCAATACTTCTTAAGTTCATGATATTAATCATCTAGCACTGGGGGAACATGGTTTAAAATGTTACAGGCTAGGTGCTGTATTGGCTAGTGCTCTCTCACTGAAATAGTGGGTGTCAGTTCCTGAAACCAAAAGCAACACAAATGCTCTCTTTGCCAGCTGGGGTTGGGTTCTATGGGGCTGGAAGCAGTGGAGACGTCCTCAGGGTGGGGGGACGTGAGATCACCTCCAGGAGCAACTACAGAAGTGATCCATGTGCTCCCTCTGCTTCCCCCTTCTCCTCCCTCTTGCCTTCAGCATGGTGGGCTGCTTGGCATGCGTCGGGCCACACTGCTTTTGACTGTTATTGAGCAGAACCCATCATCAGCATAGACGCATGTCCCCTGGAATGGTGGTTGAAACATGAAGGGACATATGACTCTTTAGCACATCTGGCACATACATATATTTTGACGCCAGCTACAACAGTGTTATGAGAATGTCTGTTCTCACTTTCCGGTGACCTTGTAAACAAGAAGCAGTCAGTGTTATATTCTGCAAATGCAAACAAACTGGTTTGTGTGAGTGATTGGCTGAACAAGAAGTAGGACTGGCTCTAAAATTTTAAATTGTTTTATTTCTGAATGCAGGTTTTTTTGTACATAATGCTACTTTTGGAAGTTCAACTTTCATGATAAAGAGATTGCACTACAGTACTTGTATTAGGTGAATTTAAAAATACATTTTTATTTTTTTTAAACAGTGCAAATACTTGTAATCAAAAAATAAATAAGTGAGTACTGTACACTTTGTATTCTGTGTTGTAATTGAAATCAATATATTTGAAAATGTAGAAAAGATCCACAAATATTTAAATAAATGGTATTCTATGGTTGTTTAATAGTGTGATTAATCACACAATTAAAACAATTTTTTTTAAATCACTTGAGAGCCCTATTTTACATTTGAAGCTATGTCTCTGAGATATTTTGATATTTTGAATTAAGGGCATATTGAGCTATGGAAGGCCTCTACAATTCTGTACTGTGTTGGTCTCAGCTTTTCATTGCTACTAACTGAAATGGTTTTGTTGCCTCAGGAAACAAACAGAAAGGACGTCCTCCAGTCAGTTCTCATTTTATTTGAAACATTTTTATTTCTAAGCAGAACACATGCCTCTGTATGAATGAGCTGTTAAGTTCTGCACCATTCTGAAGATTGTACCCAGAGCTTATTACACACAAAAATTGTTGCACAATTCACAAATCAAAGTTGTTTTAATTCATTTCCAAGAAGAAATGAACACTTTGGATCAAACTCTGCTCATGATTCCATCAGAGTAAATCTGCAGTGACTCCAGCAAAGCTGATGGAATTACTATATTTTTACTTTAGGAGAACTGAGGGGAGAATGTATCCCTTACACTAGTAATGCTCCGGAAAATCTTTAGAAACCGGATATGATGTCAGAATTTTCAGAAACTGAATTTGAAAAATTGATGCAGCTACCACAGTATTTTGTGTTCTCTGCCTATTGAGATGGTTCAAATTCTCCAGGCTTTGAACGAAAATTAAAACTAATCAGCAAGATCTTTACATTTTTAAAAGAAAACTGACCTTTTGTAATATCATACTTAAGTTATAATGCCACACAAATTGTTTGTTTATTTATTACAGTACTAGAAAATAATGCTTTTGTAATAAAAAATTACAAAAGTTATTTTACTTTCCTCAGGGGAATTTTATCACACTTTTGTGTGAAGCCTAATGGGTAGAAATGTTTGGCAGATCTTTTTCTTCACCTTATCTCATACCTTGGAAAGGACTCTGAAGTACCAGTTGCATGGGTTATGTGATAGCCAATTGGTCTCTGATTGTGATGTGTATTGTTAAAATTTAGTACGGCAATGACATGCATGCAGAATTGCTCGACTCTTACCACACCAATACGACTGTCCTGCTTTTATGAGGCCCTGGTGCTACTGCTTATTTTTTTATTGCTTTGTTTAGGACTCGGAGCAGCTGTTTTGTATAATAAGGCAGAGGGAAAATAGGTTGCAAGTCCCTATGTGCTATAGATGCATCTTAATGCATTATTCTTTAATACAGTAGGTCTGCTTATGATTTCTAATAGGACCTTTGTCCTCATCATGTGTCCCGGGCCTCATACTGTTGCATGAAACCACCAAATGTCCATCATGACCAGCAACTGATGTTTTATAGTAGATTTTGACATGTTTCTTTAAGGTATTTCTTCCAATTATTATAATACCTATGCTAATTAAATTAAAGCTATAGGGACTCTTTGCCATCATTCTAGAGAGGTACTTTGGATGTATATTCTGTGTCTGTCCCAGAATCATACACATCTTACTGACTAGTATCTTAGGTTTCCATTTTAAGCTGGGTTTTTTTTCCTAGTGCCACCTTTATTGTTACATCAGGATTTCTGTTCAGTTAAATAGTTCTGTGACTAATGTACAAGTTGTTTCACTGAGTGATTATTTTAATGCAGAAATTTGACCTATAACGCCATCCATTATTTTAACTAATAGCATAGCACTATTATTTCAGAATCAATAACAATGCTAAAGGGGAACCAAAAGAAGTTGATGAACTATTAACCTAGTTTAAAGATTTATTTTAAATTTTTTTGTCAATATTCTTGTATGTGAAAACGTCAAGTAAAGTCACTTTAAAAAAAAACAAAACAGAATTTTCACATTTTCCCACATCAAATCCAAACCAGTGTAACCCACTCACCTCCTGGGTGTGATGCTCTGTCCCCTTCTAGTGGCACTCAGACCACTTAGAGATGAATGAGTCTGCCACCACCTTAGCCAAGAGCCATGTGGCTTTAGCTCATGCCGTAGACGCTCATGCATTAAGCTTCAGAAATCCCAGGTTCGATCCCGCCCGCCCGCGGATGACCAGGGTCTGTCGGTGTTACACCAGTACCTTACTGACTGAAAACACTCTTTAGATTATAAAGCCATGACACTCACTGATTTTTATGAAGCTCAAACATTCACCCCTGCATTCCTATAGGTTGTCAGAGTGGGCATTGGCAGTTCAACTCAATGGTTAGAACTGGGCTGAGGGAGCCAGGAACTAGAGTTGAGGGCAAAGGGTCAGAGCCGAAGTCGGAAACCAGAGCCAGGGGTTGGAGACGGAGCCAGGCAGCAGAGCCGGAATAGGAACTGGGGTCAGCGCCAGAGACAGAAACCAAAGTCAGGAACTGGGCGCTTGAGCTAGGAACCAGGAAGGGAACACAGGGCTGGAGCAGGACAGGAACAAGGCGGGGGCAGAACCAGGCCAGGACTGGAGCAGGGCAGGAGCAGGCAAAGGCAAGAATGATTGCATCTGAAGGCAGAAACACTGAGCAGCTGGTCAAACATTGAACAGCCGGTGACCAGCTGCTGCTGTTGGGCTTAAAAGCAGGCCTGCTGGCTCCCTTCAGCCAATCAGGCAGGCTAGCCAATCAGAAGATCCTACAGCAACCCAGCTGGGCTCATTAATCAGCCTGGAGGCTGGACTGATTAGAGCTTAGGCTCAACTGAAGGTAATTTATTTTACGTTGGGGATTGTGAAGAGTTGGGAGAATTGCACACTGTGCCTGGAGAGCAAGCTAAGGACTCCTGCTAGGAAAATGTGTACCCTCAAACTTTAAATACTTATTTAATATATATCACAGTTGTAAAATCAATGGACGGTCTAATATTCCAGTCTGATTAATAGGGAAGGTGCTCAGATGCTACAGTGGTGGGTGGTAGTACAAACCCCTAAGATACGTAGAAAGTATTGGGTAGGACAAGACAGCTAGTGTTCTGTCTTCCTTGATGATGAATAGTAGGGGAGACAGTCTTATTCTGTCAGTGTAGGGACTCTGATTAAAGACTTCATCCAGGCATAGTGCTAATGATGCAATACTGCATTTTATGGAAATATAAATAACTTTATATCTTCAGATCATGTCATGGTTTTGCTTTCTTCTAGGTCATGTTTTAAATTTAGTGCAGTGATGGGTAGACTTCAAGGGATTGGATTCAGATAAACTTACAAAAATGTAAGTTGCCAGAAGCTGGGAATGGGCTACAAGGGATGGATCACTTGATGATTACCTGTTCTGTTCATTCCCTCTGCAGCAGCTGGCACTGGCCACTGTCGGTAGACAGGACACTGGGCTAGATGGACCTTTGGTCGACCCAGTATGGCCATTCTTATGTGGATGTTCATTGGTTCTGTTTGAATAAAAAGTCCTTGTTCAGGAAAGTACTTTAAGCCGTGCTTAAATCCGTCAATGTTACATAAACGTGTGTTTAAAGTCAAGCACATGCATTCTTGCTTTCCTAAATAGAGATGAACTTAAAACAAGTCCATGGGGCCGGATGCGCTGCATCCGAGGGTGCTAAAGGAGTTGGCCGATGAGATTGCAGAGCCATTGGCCATTATCTTTGAAAAATCATGGTGATCGGGGGAGGTCCCAGACGACTGGAAAAAAGCTAATGTAGTGCCCATCTTTAAAAAAGGGAAGAAGGAAGATCCAGGGAACTACATGCCAGTCAGTCTCACCTCAGTTCATGGAAAAATCATGGAACAGGTCCTCAAGGAATCAATCCTGAACCCCTTAAAGGAGGGGAAAGTGATCAGGAACAGTCAGCATGGATTCACCAAGGGCAAGTCATGCCTGACTAACCTAATTGCCTTCTATGATGAGATAACCGGCTCTGTGGATGAGGGGAAAGCAGTGGATGTGCTATTTCTGGACTTTAGCAAAGCTTTTGATACAGTCTCCCATAGTATTCTTGCCAGCAAGTTAAAGAAGTATGGGCTGGATGAATGGACGGTAAGGTGGATAGAAAACTGGCTAGATGGTCGGGCTCAACAGGTAGTGATCAATGGTTCCATGTCTAGTTGGCAGCCGGTATCAAGTGGAGTGCCCCAAGGGTCGGTGCTGGGGCCGGTTTTATTCAATATCTTCATTAACGATCTGGAGGATGGTGTGGACTGCACCCTTAGCAAGTTTGCAGATGACACTAAACTGGGAGGAGTGGTTGATACGCTGGAGGGTAGGGATAGGATACAGAGGGACCTAGACAAATTAGAGGATTGGGGCAAAAGAAATATGATGAGGTTCAACAAGGACAAGTGCAGAGTCCTGCACTTAGGACGGAAGAATCCCATTCACTGTTACAGACTAGTGTTAGCCAAAAGGGCTCGTTTCCCCCTGGAGCTTACCTAATTACACCAAGGAGGCACGGAGACAGGAAGACGAGTACCACACCCTTTATTGATCGGTCAGCTGAGCGGGTGTTCCTCTCGGCTAGTGCCAGAGAAAGAGACACACCTTTCATGGCCAAACGGCCTACCTTTATAGCCGGTAACAAACAACTCAGCCTACGTTTGTTTACGTCATTTGGTTGACCTATAAACCCTGTGGATAATTGGGTACGCAGGATACATATATCATTTTGTGGGGGCTACAAGAGACATACAGCTGTTGAGGATACATTTGTCATTCTGAAGGGGACACAAGATACATCCGTTGACCCTTTGTACTAGATACTTTGGATGCATACATGTGAACGCAGCTGCATACACTTGGGGAGCCAAACAAAACTGATAAGCGAAATAGCTGACTTAGGTAGATACACGGCCTTCAGTCTAATGAGTTCTGTAAGCTTTCCAACACAGTTTGGACAAGCATAACATAACTTTGGTTTACTCAGGCCTAATACAAAAAGGCTTCATTAGCACTATGATTTTTCCAACACTAGGGACCGAATGGCTGGGCAGCAGTTCTGCAGAAAAGGACCTAGGGGTTACGGTGGACGAAAAGCTGAATACGAGTCAACAGTGTGCCCTTGTTGCCAAGAAGGCTAATGGCATTTTGGGTTGTATAAGTAGGGGCATTTCCAGCAGATCAAGGGATGTGATCATTCCCCTCTACTCAGCACTGGTGAGGCCTCATTTGGAGTACTGTGTCCAGTTTTGGGCCCCACACTACAAGAAGGATGTGGATAAATTGGAGAGAGTCCAGCGGAGGGCAACAAAAATGATTAGGGGGCTGGAGCACATGACTTATGAGGAGAGGCTGAGGGAACAGGGATTGTTTAGTCTGCAGAAGAGAAGAATGAGTGGGGACTCGATAGCTGCTTTCAACTACCTGAAAGGGGGTTCCAAAGAGGATGGATCTAGACTGTTCTCAGTGGTAGAAGATGACAGAACAAGAAGTAATGGTCTCAAGTTGCAGAGGGGGAGGTTTAGGTTGGACATTAGGAAAAACGTTTTCACTAGTAGGGTGGTGAAGAACTGGAATGGGTTACCTAGGGAGGTGGTGGAATCTCCTTCCTTAGAGGTTTTTAAGGTCAGGCTTGACAAAGCCCTTGCTGGGATGATTTAGTTGGGTTTGGTCCTGCTGTGAGCAGGGGGTTGGACTAGATGACCTTCTGAGGTCCCTTCCAACCCTGATATTCTATGATTCTATGATGGAGAATTTCAGGGACTCTAGCAGCTTTCGCAGCTTACACAAACCACTTTTACTAAGAATTTATACTGTGATATGTAATTATGGAAAAAGTCAAAGCAAGGATGGGTTACTGCTGACTGTATAATTATCATACATTTAAATACATTTACTAGGAAGATTTTTACTTTACTTTCCAGCTTCTATTTTAGGTGGGAGAAAAAGGTAGTGCACCTCATCCAAAAATCCACATTTATTTAGCAGTCATTTGGGATTCATGTAGATTTACTTATGCAGTTTATATGAACAATGATGTATCTATGTGATGGATACAATTCAGTATTCCCTTCAGGCATATCTGAAATGTGTGCCTGAGCGTTTTTTTAAATTGAAGGTTAGCAGCTGTACCGATTTGTGTTAAACGTGCTCATTTTATGTAGACTACTGTATAATCCATAACTGATTGAGTGGAGATCACCATTCACTTCACTTAGGATCTACTGAAACCATTAATCAAGCTGAGGTTCAATCACTCTTGTCGGAGGTTGAATCAAACTGGAACTTTGAGGCAAAAGGGTAGAGACTGATCCAATGAACATTGTCAGGAATGTCAAGTTATAATAATGGAATATTTAGGCGTTCCACAAAATATTTTAAGTGTCATGCTTCTCGTTTTCTATGAAACTGTACACACCAAATGTGGTGCTTTAGATGGTCCATTTCAGGGACAGAATTCCACGTCCGAAAATTTTCCTCGACCAACAAAAAACATTCGATTTTTTTCAAATGATAATAATGAAACTAGACAACATTTTACAGGTTTATAAATGTACCAGCCTAAGATATTTTTGTCAAGCTCTTTGCTGCCGAAAGTGCTCCTGAGCACTTCAATAAATGTTCACCCAGAACTGTAGTCCAAAACACTTTGACAGAAACAAGAAATCACTTATCCCATTATGGTATATATTTATGCAGTCTTGAACTTATAGCTTAAAAGTTAAAAGATCATGTTCAGAAGCACTCAGCTACAAGCACTTCTGTCCATGCTGCTAAGTAACAAAACAAGATGGTGAAAATCCAACAGGAAATTTGGACATATTAAGGTCAAGGTATGAATCAGGAAAAAAACTCCGACCAGAAAAATGAGACAGCTCATCCACAGGAAAGCTTTGGGCTGAAAGAGGCCTACTTCTCTTAGGACTTCAGCAGTATAAAATCACTCCTGGTTTTGTTTTGTTTTTTTTACAAGCTGTTTGGAGTGTCTGTGAGTGTATGTTTGTGTGAGTGTGGCAGGGTGATCTGTCACATTTACTCCACAAAACCAGTCAGCTCTACAGGGACAGTCCCCTTTCATTTTGTGTTTTCCTAGCTTGACATCTTCTATCTTTGGAATGTGCCTAGCACACCGGCGATGCTACCGCAAATAAATAAATAATATGTTAACATTCATAATATATTAATGACAAGACAGTACTATGACATGGAGGTTTCTAGCTTTATTATCCAACACAGGAGAAGATGCTGGGTGATAAAAGCCCTTAAGGCTAGAACTCAGAAAGGTTCAGTACCCAAATCTCAGTGTCTGAGTTCTTTTGAAAAGCTAGCCCGTATTCAGGTGTCTCAAGGGGAATGAACTCTTTCTAAAAAATCGGCCCTGATGTGGGTACTGAGCACTTGAAAATATGACCCTAAGCTCTTTTGAAAATCTGGTCCCATAACCTCCTGTGGGGGGCTTGCTGTAATGGGGGTGTGGAATTCACTATAAGCAGAATAAAGATGTTTTCTTTCAAGATTTATTTGTTGGGAGCTTTTGGGGAAGGGGGGGTTACTCAGTGAATCAGTTTGGCAACAGTTGATGCCAATATCTCTTAAAAAAAGCAAAAACCAAACCCCACACACCCACCCTGCCAGTGTAAAATGAAAAGTAATTTCAATTTTCCTCAATGGATTTTTTTGGGGGGTGGGAGGGAAGGGTTACAACTATATTTAATGACTTTGCCTTTATGCAAAAATAAAAAAAGTTACTTATTTCAGTCACAAATAGGGAATAGCAGCATAGATGTGGCAGGTACTGACTGGGTGTAGAGAGATGTGTAGGACACATACCCTACGATTCTGACATGTCTTTACTCAAGTCACCTAAGTAGTGTTTCACCATCTACACTACTATATTTTTTTATATATATATATATACACACACACACACACACCTGTGCCAGAGTGCATGCAGAATACGTACTCTACACATTACCATAAGGTTAGACATAGCCTAAATTCCCATAAATTACACTCCTTTCCTGTGGGTTAGGAGAAATTTTAAAGGGCTAGGAGTTTTCAAAGACACCTGTAGTGATTAATCTTCGAAACAATGAGACAGACAGACATTACTCTTCCCATATTAAAGCTGGAGAAAGTTAGGCACTTAGGGTCAGAGTTGTCTTGATTTACATCTGCTGGGAATCTGCCACAGTATTGTTCAGGGACTGATCTCTCAGGCGTGATGAACTGTACATTCCGCTAATTTGCAGTCATTCAGAAAATGTAGGTCTTGCCAGTCCACAGCCTTAACCACAAAATTATCCTTCCACTTTTGAAAGACAATAGGTATTTATAGTCCCACTGTTAAGGTCTTGCCAATAATAATCCACCATAGGAAAACAGAATCTGGTAATTTAGGCCCATTTCCTGTAATTTGCCTCACGATCAGAGTCTGTTTTGCCAACATGCAATGAATTGCAAAGATCCAGGCTCAAATCATGTTTGCTTTTCTGATCTTTTGAAGAATATGGAGGAGTGAGTTATAAATACCAGATTAATTACTGGAGGAAGAAAGAAAATTGGGGTGCCATTAAAACTGACGTTTTCTCCTGCACAATGTAGAATAGTGCTAGAAATGCCAAGAAGGCATAGAATCAACATATAACACACAGTGGTAACAATTAGTTTTAATTTATTAGGTAGTTTGCTAACAACTATACTGTGTTCTATTAGAACTTATTACATTTTATTCTCTTTTACCATGGATATCAACACATGCTTTACCTACTCATAACTATTCTGAGTCAGAAACAGCAACAATAAAACTTAGCAAAATCCATCATGCAGTCACAACCCTAAATTGGAGCAATGTAGAAGATCTTGGAGTTTAATGAATTGACATTTTGGCCTGATTTTCAAAAATGTGTGCTCAACCACAAGCCCTGCATCTGAGAGCAGACAACCATTTGTAAGGGCAAATTAGTTATGAAACAGCATACAAACCAGTTTTGAAAATCAGTCTGAGTCAAGATGGTGTAGTTGCTAAGCAACAGCATTAAAAGAATGCATGATTTTTGTTTGTTTGTATGTTCCTCTCTCCTGTTGCTTATTTCTCAGTGGGGGGAAGGGGGTAGACTAATATTTAAATTGGAATTTAACAACTGCTTTTTGCTTTTTAATTACACGACATTGAAAAAATAATGAATAATATTAGTGCTTCTGAAGAATAAGAGATTCAATTAAAAGACAGCAGTGTACATCTGCATGCATAGTCAGGGACACCAGGGTGGTGAGCATGAGTGGGAGGGACAGCAAATGAAGCTATGTGCCTGCCATGTTCGTATATGGCCCAATCCTGCCTCTGAACTAGCGGGGAAAGTCCACCTTGACTCCAGTGGTGTCAGAATAAGGCCCTAAATTTTGACCCTCATGAGCCAAACATCAATATACATCTCTACCCCGATATAACGTTGTCCTCAGGAGCCAAAAAAAAAATCTTACTGCATTATAGGTGAAACCACGTTATATCAAACTTGCTTTGATCCGTGGGAGTGCGCAGCTCTGCCCCCCTGGAGCACTGTTTTACCGCATTATATCAGAATTTGTATTATATCAGGTCATGTTATATTGGGGTAGAGGTTTAGTACCCAAAAAAAAAAAAAAGTACAGTCTACAGCTTAGTTTTCCAACATGGACCTAAGGCATGGCCTTAAATATTAGATGAAGGTAAAATTTTGAAGAACAACTAACTAACTTAAGGGGGAGATTTTCAAAGGCACAAGGAGCAGTTTGGCTGCCTAACTCCACATGACTTTCTGTGAGATAAAGGAGTCTCTCCTTTTGTGCCTTTGAAAATCTCCCATTGTATCATTTTCAAAAGTGTCTTAAGTGCCTAGGAATCTAACACCCATTGACTTTCAATCAGAATAAGATTCCTAAGTGCCCAAAAGCCAGATTTACACAGGTATTTAGGTGCCCAAAGATACAAATAGGTGCCTCATAGGATTTACAGAAGATTAACTTGAAGCCTGTGGGAGTTAGGTGCCTAACCTTTTGAAAATCCCAATAGGTACCTATCTGCATCTTTAAGCACCTTCGTACACCCAGCCCTAAGTCCCTTTTGAAAATGGCCCTTGAGCTCGTAAATCACTTAGTTGGTTCAGAAAATTTTACCCAAAGCCTAAAAAGTGATGATCTTTGACAGTTTCTCGAGCAGAACGCAAAGGCAGCTGCACAATACAGATGCCATAAGCGGTTGACTAGAGCAGCAAAGCATCCAGTAACTGTTTGCGTGGGTGACAGCAAGCTGCTGTGGTAGAGCAGTACGAATTGGCATTTGTTGGTTTGCCTGTAACAGAAGAATCATTAGCATAGCCCATAAGGGGGAAGTGTATAGGTGTCACTACAGAATGTTGAGATATAAATAAAAACAGAGCATTCTAGTTACCAGTATAGTTGTTGTTCTGCAGGTTTGAGGACTTTTGTGCAGTAGATCATTAAACTATCCATACAGAACAACAGATTACTACCTGCTATTGTGATAATCTGTCCTTTATGCAGAATAGATCTCACTTCTTATTATGCAGTACAGTTGAGTCTTTTTATAAGGCTCAATCTGAGCAATTTCCATTCTGATTGTTATAGAGTATCTGACTGATCACTACAGCCAGATCTACAAAATGACGTATTTCCTAAATTAGAGAGTTATGCATAGAAGTAACAAAGGCATCATGCCAATACTGATCTTTCTGTGCAGATGGATTTGAACAGGTTTTCCCACGGACTGATGCATTTCCATTGCCACAACAAAGATCTGGGGAAATCATCCTCAAATTCAGTGTCTCCACCAATTTCCCTAGGTCATTTGAGAGAGCACCAACAACAAATAGCTCCTTCCTACATACATATTCCGCTGTTGGGTTGAACATGAATATGCATATTAGCTGAAACTGGCAACAAGCGGAGTTTTGTTCAAGCCTCTCTCATAAATAAGTAGCACAAGAGAGGTGTGGCCTGTACGTCTGTAAGATGCTAGCCGACAGATGTATTGACAAGGACTACATTCTCAGAAGTGTCTGAATGAGTTAGGGGCTCAGCTCCCACTGAAATTCAATGTAAAGTAGGTGCCTATCCTTAGATTACCAAACACCATCCAAGACATTCTTGATCTGGGTTCATTTTCAATTCACTCTTGGGAGAGCCCATTAAAGGCAAAACACTAGCATAATTTTTTCCATCATGCTGCTGCAGACCTAACTGCTCATATCTGCACCAACAGGTTCAAGAAAGCAAGAAACATAGCAACAAAGGAAATGCTATACTGGATCGAACAGTGCTCATCTTAGTCCAGGATCCCATCTCTGACATTGACCAGTTCCAGCAGGTTCAGAGTAAAGTTATGGAACACCACTTCAAAAGAGAAAGTTTCTTCTGTACCCTTCATTAGTTAGATGTTGACTAATGCATGTAAATGTACAGATTTATCTCTCTACCAAAACTCTTATTTTTTAAAATCCTTGTTTATAACAACTCTGGATGTTTTCATTATCCATATAAAATGTCCATTCTTTTTATAATCCTACTAAACTCTTGGTTTCAATGCTACCTTCAATATCTTATATATTCTAGCAATAAAGTTCTCTTTCCTTGAGGCAAACTTGAACCAGAGACTCTAAGCAGACAAATCTTCATCACACCTCTGATTCCCTCCATTTCTGCTCACATTTCTGCTTTTCTCTCTCTCTTTTTATTTCCGTTTTTCACCAAAAGCAAAATTCACCTGGGATGCAAATCACAAGAAGGTCTACTCATGATCAGGAACTCAGATTTCTCCACCCTAGGTGATCTGTCTTGCATGCAGGCACCCAACTTATGAGGTAAGGTAAAACTTCCATCTCAGCCTGAATAAAAACAGAGTCAACAAATATAACATATTCTGTATGACACAACATCTACAATTTTCAATTACTTAAACAAAATGCTAGCAAAGGACTTCATAAGATTTTAAGATGAATACAGGGTATATCCCCAATAGCATTGCTTTTCATAGCATTTTTAATACCTGCATCTGTATCAACATCATCACAATCCTTCCATTTTTTCCATAAGCATGATGCAACAGTGGATGGAGTGATTCCCAAGGAAACATTACAGCCTCTCAATCAATTGCATAAAACACATTCTGAACATTGTCCAAATGGGTGTTTACTGGATAGAAAATAACTGCTCCTGTGGCGCCCTTAAAGTCTATTGATCGCATAATATGTATTTTAAAAAATTTCTAAATAAGAGAAAACAAAGATGAAAGGAACTATTGATCCATCCAGTTCAGCCCCTGTCTTTTGGAAGGACTAGCTGCATTTTATATACCACTGAAGTGCCAGCAGTCCTCATAGATTTATCCATTCTTTTTTATGTTTGCAGCCCTTGCTACTTCTTTGAGCACGGGCAGCCTATCCCATTTCTCAACAGCACAATGCAAAATATGTTCCCAATGCCCAAGCTAAATACATTATTTTTACCTCATGTCAAATCTCAAACATATTTTTGATAGTTAATATTACTGTGAAAACACCTGGAAACAAAATACGTCAATGTACAGTTTCAAAGTTCCATGGAATTTAACCACATAATTCCCACTAATGCCATCAAGAGAGAAATCCTAAAAAGAATGAGAAGAAAATCGACAATGCAGCATGATGAAACTGACAAGTCTCTCAGCAGCACTTTGCCCATTCTTCGGTCTGAAGAGCTGGGGCATGGGGAAGCAAAAGAGGAGGGACTCCAATAACGGTAAGAGGAAATGACAGGGTGGATGAGTGTCCCCTTGTGTCCTTAGTTTGATTCTGCATTCATTTCGGATATATACAGAAGAAATGAAAAAAAAACCTGATATCCTATATTCTATTTTTGGACCTTAACCTTATAGTGATGGTAAAAATGACTTGGAGAGTTTTTACAGCCTTTTTGTGACTTGAGGTATTTTTTTGAGTGTGGTTTTTTTTTGTTTTGTTTTTTAAAGAATTGCCTGAGATAATCCATCCTGGAACAATCTTTTGGATTATCTGTTTCCACTTTAGCTTTCCATTGTATACATAAACATACAATGTTCCAGATAGAGTGAGAGATTCAGTTAGAGAATAAGTAAACAGCTTCAACCGTGTTTAATATTCAGAATAAAACAGCTTACCGAACAATCTACTTCAGCTAGCTGCTGTGGGGTTAGCTATTGGCCACACACAGAACATTCAAAGATATTAGCAGAACAGACTGATGTGGGATCCTTAACTCACCCTATCGAGCAGAGCTAAAGAAGGACAGATCCTCAACTGGTGTAAATTGTTATCACTCCAGCACCTTCAATGGAATTATTACAATGTCTACCAGTTGAGGATCTACTCCAGAATGTTTCTGTGTCAGGGATTTAATAACAGTGAATGATCTTTTACAATATTTTACCCCTGATGTTTAGTAATATGGTATATCCTTGGACATATTTTTCACATCCAAAGTAGACTGAATCAAAATTTGTGCCCAGCAGGGTAAGTTTAAAAGATGCTTCTGTAGCCGTAATATATAATTGTCTGGCTTTTGTTCCTAGGCATGTTTTTTCAACATAGGGCTTTTCCCCTAGCATTTACTCTGTTCCTAAAATTATTCACACCCGGGAACATGCTCCAGGCCTCCATCAGTCAGCATTTTTCATCCATTTGATCTGTGCACACATATTCTGGCAATGGATGTTGTGGAATGGAAATAAAACCAAACAAGAAAGATTGGATTGACCATCCTTTGCAATACTGACTAACGCTTGGTCTTGGCAAACTAAACTAGACTTGTTGGAAACCTGGCTCATAACACCATGGAGGCTCAACTTTCTTGCT
>NW_024100886.1:300000-392000 GCF_016161935.1 Mauremys reevesii | reverse complement strand
AACTGCGGCCACTTCTGGTTTCACAGGGAAAATTCCTGCCCTGATTCTTTATCCTATCATAGAATCATAGAATCTCAGGGTTGGAAGGGACCTCAGGAGGTCATCTAGTCCAACCCCCTGCTCAAAGCAGGACCAAACCCAACTAAATCATCCCAGCCAGGGCTTTGTCAAGCCTGACCTTAAAAACCTCTAAGGAAGGAGATTCCACCCCCTCCCTAGGTAACCCATTCCAGTGCTTCACCACCCTACTAGTGAAAAAGTTTTTCCTAATATCCAACCTAAACCTCCCCCTCTGCAACTTGAGACCATTGCTCCTTGTTCTGTCATCTTCTACCACTGAGAACAGTCTAGATCCATCTTCTTTGGAACCCCCTTTCAGGTAGTTGAAAGCAGCTATCAAATCCCCCCTCATTCTTCTCTTCTGCAGACTAAACAATCCCAGTTCCCTCAGCCTCTCCTCATAAGTCATGTGCTCCAGCCCCCTAATCATTTTTGTTGCCCTCCGCTGGACTCTCTCCAATTTATCCACATCCTTCTTGTAGTGTGGGGCCCAAAACTGGACACAGTACTCCAGATGAGGCCTCACCAGTGCTGAATAGAGGGGAATGATCACGTCCCTCAAGCTGCTGGAAATGCCCTTACTTATACAACCCAAAATGCCATTAGCCTTCTTGGCAACAAGGGCACACTGTTGACTCATATTCAGCTTTTCGTCCACCGTAACCCCTAGGTCCTTTTCTGCAGAACTGCTGCCCAGCCATTCGGTCCCTAGTCTGTAGCAGTGCATGGGATTCTTCCGTCCTAAGTGCAGGACTCTGCACTTGTCCTTGTTGAACCTCATCATATTTCTTTTGGCCCAATCCTCTAATTTGTCTAGGTCCCTCTGTATCTATCCCTACCCTCCAGCGTATCAACCACTCCTCCCAGTTTAGTGTCATCTGCAAACTTGCTAAGGGTGCAGTCCACACCATCCTCCAGATCGTTAATGAAGATATTGAATAAAACCGGCCCCAGCACCGACCCTTGGGGCACCCCACTTGATACCGGCTGCCAACTAGACATGGAACCATTGATCACTACCCGTTGAGCCCGACCATCTAGCCAGTTTTCTATCCACCTTACCGCCCATTCATCCAGCCCAGACTTCTTTAACTTGCTGGCAAGAATACTGTGGGAAACTGTATCAAAAGCTTTGCTAAAGTCCAGAAATAGCACATCCACTGCTTTCCCCTCATCCACAGAGCCGGTTATCTCATCACAGAAGGCAATTAGGTTAGTCAGGCATGACTTGTCCTTGGTGAATCCATGCTGACTGTTCCTGATCACTTTCCCCTCCTTTAAGTGGTTCAGAATTGATTCCTTGAGGACCTGTTCCATGATTTTTCCAGGGACTGAGGTGAGACTGAATGGCCAGTAGTTCCCTGGATCTTCCTTCTTCCCTTTTTTAAAGATGGGCACTACATTAGCCTTTTCCCAGTCATCCGGGACCTCCCCCGATCGCCATGATTTTTCAAAGATAATGGCCAATGGCTCTGCAATCTCATCGGCCAACTCCTTTAGCACCCTCGGATGCAGCGCATCCGGCCCCATGGACTTGTGCTCGTCCAGCTTTTCTAAATAGTCCCGAACTACTTCTTTCCCCACAGAGAGCTGGTCACCTTCTCCCCATACCGTGCTGCAGAGTGCAGCTGTCTGGGAGCTGACCTCCTCTGTGAAGACAGAGGCAAAAAAACCACTGAGTACACTAGCTTTCTCCACATCCTCTGTCACTAGGTTCCCTCCCTCATTCAGCAAGGGGCTCACACTTTCCTTGACTTTCTTCCTGTTGCTAACATACCTGAAGAAACCCTTCTTGTTACTCCTAACATCTCTGGCTAGCTGCAACGCCAAGTGTGATTTGGCCTTCCTAATTTCACTCCTGCATGCCTGAGCAATACTTTTATACTCCTCCCTGCTTATTTGTCCCCCTAGATCTGGGGGCTGAGGGAGGTGGGAAGGGGTTGAGCACTGCCACACTATGGCACTAGCTTCCACAACGTTCTGGACTCCTTCTTTCTGAAATCTGGTTTCATTGAGACCAATGTTAATCCCGAGTCACTGCATGGAAAGACAAGGAGTGACTCCAGATGCACAGTGGGGCACATGAGATTCTCCCTGTGAGGAGGGGCTCTCATTAGCTGCTCTCTCCCATGAGCTAAAGGAGGGAAGCTGCTCAAACGCTCTGTCCCTCTCTGCTCAGGATATTGGGGTTCAGCTTCCTGGGTCAGACGCTGCAGCCTCCATTGTGATCTGGGAGACCAGGCTTAGCAGCTGCTGCTCCCCCAGTGGGGCCTCTCTGCTGGGATGTGACCTTAATTAAAGCTTCTTTTCTGCCCTGCCAAAGTGATGACTTTCTCCAGCTGGTACTAGCAGACCTGGGCTTTGTTAATACAAATTCTGAGCCACAGACTCCAGGTAACAGAGAGACCTCAGAGAAAGTGCTGGGGACTGGCAAGAAAGTGACTCTGCACAAACAGCCCCTCGTCATTTCTCCTCCCATTAGCAATTGCCAGGAGCAAATCCAGCCATGGGAGAGCAAAGCCCCCAGGAATGGGACTTTCCCAGCCAGAGGGGCAGGGAGAGAGGACAGGGGAAGGAGAGACTGAAAGGGGCAGTGGGAGAAATGAGTGGGGGGAGAGATTTCCAGCTCTCTAGTCCACCCAGACACATGTATTGCAGCATCCCTGGGCAGAACCACTTTCCAGTGAACAAGAAAAGGATCAGACAGAGGAAAAGCTGGTTCTTGACTCCATATTCCCCCTGCTGGGGTGTGGCTGCCGTGGGGTCAGTGTCTGAGGGAATCCCCCACAGTGACTCCTTGGGTTCTGCTCTTTTCTAGCCTTGTGTTCAGAGACAAAGGGCAGGTCTACACTACCACCGGATTGGCAGGTAGTGCTCTCCCATTAACTCCAGTACTCCACTGCCTCAAGGGGCGAATGCGGAGTCGATGGGTTAGCAGCAGCAGTCGGATGCTGCAGTAAGTCGATCTAAGTAAGCTGACTTCACCTATGCTATTCTCATAGCTGAAGTTGCGTATCTTAGATCAACCTCCACATCCAGTGTAGACCAGGGTTTTGTTATTGGATGGGGGGACAGAGAAGGGAGGTTAAAAATCTCTCTCTGGGCTTAGCCTGGCAGGAGGGGCCAGGTATACACTATAATAAAGAGACTGAGCATTTTCTCAGCATGGCAGAATCTAGGATATTTGTCTGCAGGGAAAGGGCCTGGGGGAATCGTGATGTGAAACTAACTAAAACCTGTTCTGAAACCTCCACAACTGCCCTTCTCACCCTCCCAGGCTGCAGAATGACGTCCATGTTTCGCTCCAGCTCATCCCATCCTCCCATGGGACAGGGGAGAGAAATGGCTGCAGTGGAGCCAGCTCAGGTAGGGATTATCGCATGGTTGCTGATAGGTTCCTGAAGGAGGGAGAGGGACAGCAAATACACCGGAGATGGGAAGGTTTGCATAGTCTGGTTTGGAGGTTGGAGCGGGGCAGGAAATGCACAGGTTGGAAAAGGGAGGAGGACAGATGGTGGCAAACCTGCTTGGAGTTGTTTAATAAATGGCCTAGACTCTAGGAACAGACCCATGAGATTAGGAGGTTGAAATGCCCTCAGTTCTGGAACAGAAAATAACCCACCTACATGGGGCTAGGAAAACTGACCAGACTCCCAGTGCTGGAGCCTGACCTGACTAACTAGCGGCTGCTGTGAGATATGAAGGGGGCACCCACAAGTGAGGGTTAGGGGAGATTCCCCTCCCTTCATATCCAGCTCCTCACAATGAGGAGGGTGTTGGGCTTCCTACCAGGGATCTCTCCCTGGTCCCTGCTAGAGGCTCCATCTGTATCAGTCTGTGGCTAGTAGGTGTGTGATGGATCTGCTGGGAGAGACAAGGGGCTCTTGCTTCATCCCCTCACCCTGGTGTTTCCAGGATTCTCTGAGCGGGGTGGGGTGGGACTCTGTTGACTATCATCCACCAGAGCTTCCATTTGATTGAAAGTGTGAGTGGTGCAGCAGGTACTGAGTGCTGGACTCTTGCTCTTTCAGGGGTCATTGACCTTCGAGGAGGTGGCTGTGTATTTCACCAGGGAAGAGGGGGCTCTGCTGGACCCCACTCAGAGAGCCCTCTACAGAGACATCATGCAGGAGAACTCTGAGAATGTGACCTCGCTGGGTAAGGATTCCTGTCCCCTCAGTTCTTGGAAGGGGAAATGAAGAGAGATGGTTCATGCCACCCCCCAATGCCATCCCTGCTCTGTCCTGTTTCTGCATCACTGCAATATGCCAGTGACACACACACACACTGCCACAGACCCTCCCCTGCTGCAGAACACTTTGGGAACAGCGCACAGGAGCCGTATTGCACAGTGTCAAATATCTCCTGTTTGCTCAAGTCCAGCATAACGTAAGAACATAAGAATGTCCGTATTGGGTCAGAGCAAAGGTCCACCTGGCCCAGTATCCTGTCCACTGACAGTGGCCAACTCCAGGTGCCCCGGAGTGAGTGAATCCAACAGGCAATTACCAAGTGATCTCTCTCCTGCCATCCATCACGCCCCTCTGACAAACAGAGGCTAAGGACACCATTCCTTACCCGTCCTGGCTAATAGCTATTAATGGAGTTAACCTCCGTGAATTTATCCAGTTCTCTTTAAACCCTGTTATAGTCCTAGCCTTCAGAACCTCCTCAGGCAAGGAGTCCCACAGGTTGACTGTGCGCTGTGTGAAGAAATACTTCCTTTTGTTTGTTCTAAACCTGCTTCCTATTAATTTCATTGTGTGATTCCTAGTCCTTGTGTTATGAGGAGTAAATAACACTTATTTACGTTCTCCACGCTAGTCATGATTTTATAGACCTCTCTCATATCCCCCCTTTGTCTCTTTTCCAAGCTGAAAAGTCCCAGTCTTTTTAATCTCACCTCGTACAGAAGCTGTTCCATACCCCTAAGCATTTTTTGTCCTTTTCTGAACCTTTTCCAATTCCAATATATCTTCTTTGAGATGGGGAGACCACATCTGCATGCAGTATTTAAGATGTAAGCGTACCATGGATTTCTATAGAGGCAATATGATATTTTCTATCGTATTATCTATCCCTTTCTTAATGATTCCCAACTTTTTTGTTTGCTTTTTGACAGCCGCTGCACGTTGAGTGGATGTTTTCAGAGAACTATCCACAGTGACTCCAAGATCTCTCTTGAGTGGAAACAGATAATTTAGACCCCATTATATTATATGTATAGTTGAGATAGTGCAGCCCATTGGAAAACAATGTGTTTTCCTGACATCTAGCACTGCTGAGCTCCTGCATTCAGTACTATCCCTGCCCTTCCTGTTCCCTTTCTCCACTGAACCCCACCAGCCCATGGTTACTGTTCCCAGCTTCCCTGGGACTCTCTCATTGTCTCTGGACCTGTTTGTCAGCAAGAAGCAGTGGCAGGGAGACTTGCCCTCTCTCTGGAGACTTCGATTTCTGGGACATGGATTTACTTTCTCTGAGTTTTAGGAGACTCTTTGAAATTGAGTGTCTGTGACATTAACCACAGTGCAATCTGGAGTGTTGAACAGCTGTTTCCCCTCAGTTCCCCAGGCTGGGGTGCCTTTTACACTGTTTTACTGTGAGAGCAGCCACTCCTAGGCAGTTAACACACAGTCTCCAGCGTGTAACTCGCTCCCAGCTACACAGTATTCAGTGCTGCTAGTCAGTGACTCACGAATTAGAGTACCCCATTGGAGAACCCCAGAACATTCTCTGTTCCCAGACTTCCCCCAGAAATGTGCATCTTGTCCTGTCCAGCACACTACAGAACAACGCAAGCTCATCTGAAATCTGTCATTTCATCAGTGGAAAATGACATGTGCCAACCTTGTCATTCCAAATGGAGTTTCCAACACACTTGAATCCAAACACACTGGTTAGGTAAAACAATAAAACAAAATTGTTAACTGCCGGAAAAAAATCTTTTCAGTGACTATGGGTAATGAGGCATAAAAGTCAGAATTGTTTACAAAAGAAATGCAAAGATAAAACACAAACTAACACCTAAGTTAACGAGCTAAAATGGATTCAAAGCAAATGTTGCTCTCACCATGTGCTGAGACAGGCTGGTTTTCCTTTCAGCCAGGACTCCCCCTGCTGCCCAAGTTCAGTTCTTCAGGATTTGTCATGGGCAGAGGGAAAGGGGAGAGAGAGAGAGAGATTTTCCTCACTTCTTTTTATAATTCAGTCCTTTCTATTAGAAACAACTTCAGGTCTCAGCTGAATCATGGTGCCAGGCTGTCTTCTCGTAGATATGAGTTTCAAGTGTCCCTGTGATGGAATATAAATGTCTTCTTCACACCTTCCCCCTGCCAGCGAATGGCTGTTTGACCAGCGGTTTGCCTTGCTGTCTCTGAGGAACTGGTCTGTGGGTGTTCCCCAGAATTGTAACTTTTTGTAATATCATACAGTAAAATCTCATAACTTTACATACAGTGTTACACATTTTAACAGGAGGATAATATTCAGTAGATTATGCAATTTCAAGTGATAGTTCACAAACCATACTGTGTACAAAATTGATCATAATTTTCCAGAAGAGTGAACATAGGATTACAGACTGACACAGGGCCTGTCTGTGTGTGTTCCCAGCAGATATGTGGCTATTTCAATCCCTCCTAAGCAGAGTGTTCTGCATCTTCAAGGACCTGGCCAGCTGGTTCTGGGAATTCACTGGTTTACTAAGTGTGACGCTGTCTGGAACTGTGCGACACTTTATATTATTATTACTTTATTATTCCAATCTGATAAAATTGCAATGAATTGTGCTAGATATGCCATGTTAGGTGTCAGGGAAAATGTTATAATTTTCCAAGTATGATCATTTTGTTTGTATCACCTTTGTAGTATGAGCTATAGATACGTAGGGTATATCTGTATTCCAGACTGTGGACTGTGTTTCTGGGTGACACACCCAGATCTATTGGCATCAGCACTGCCTACCCTGTTTGATGGTCCATCCAGGGTCATCAGCTGTACAATGAACCCACTGAAAGGATCAAGGGGATACACCTATTGACTCAGCAAGACATGCAGGGATATGCCTGTGTACTGAGACCTCCAAGGCTTTTCCATGCCCTGTGCAGTGAAGCTTGTGTTTGGGACACAGGAAGTACAAGCCACATGGCAAAAGGAATGTAAAGGGCAGCTGCATCATCTCCATTTTGTCTTCAATCCCTCTTCCTGCCTCTGGAGCAACTTCTCTACAAACCGACATAGACCCCGACTCTGTGGGTGCTCTGCACCCACCAGGGAGCTCAGCTGTTGGCAACTGCCAATCCCCTATTTAGCATGCTCAGCAGCCCTCAGCAGCTCTTTGGCTGGCTGTGGCCAATCAGCTGTTTGGCGCCAACACCCGCCTATCAGCTGTTTTCCCTGCAGCTGCTGTAGCTCCCAGCTCCACTGCAGCCGTGTGTGTGAGTCCTTTTAATTTTCAGGGCTTGGCAGCTTCTGGGCTAGGGGTGGGGTGGGCAGCCTCGCGGCAGAGGGCTGGGGGGAGACGGCTGGGCAGCTTCTCGGCTTGCCCCAGGGGGCTGATGGGAGCAGTACGGACTGGGGGGGAGTTTCTCAAGGACTGAGCCAGCCATTCTCAGCCCACCCTGGTGTCTCCCCCAGGACCTGTGCTTCCCCCTCCAGCCAGGAGAAACCAGCGGTGGGCCCCCTTAGTGCTGGGCAGGGGGACAAACCAAAAGACATTGCTCCTTTAAGAAAAGCTTGCCCTGGTGTCTGATGAGTGAACTTGGCCTGAGGCCAGCTGCTCGCCCCCTCCCCGTGCTCCAGCCGGGTGCACCCAGCCATGGCCAAAGGGGAGAGGGGCTTCACTGCAGCCCTAGCCCCAGGTGCAGATGAGCAGCCCCCCTTCCCCGCCCGGACCCTGCCTTTGCCCAGACTCCTCCCATGGGGGCTCTGGGAGCTCCCAGCCCCTATGGCTCTGACCCAGGTCCCAGGGCTCTGCATCCATTCCCCCATGTGTGGGGGGACAAGAGGGGCCAACACACCACCAGTGCTTCTAGCCGCATCCTCCCCGTGGGCTCTTCTCCATGGCCGGCTCTCATGCCTGGGAAAGTAACGCTTGCCCCCCTCAAAGCTGTCTCCCCCTCCCCTGCCCAGAGCAAGCTTGGCTGAGGGGCTTTTCCTCCCCGAGAGGAAGTTTATCCCTTCCCGCACTGACCAGCATCTGCATCAGGAAAGATTGATTTCCTTCCCCTGGATCCATCCACCCCCCATCTCCTCTTCCCTGGGAGCTGCATTCACCCCCGTGTATGAGCTTCAAGGCAGGAGACACGGCCCTGCTTCACCTTGGGATGTCTGAGCTTGTCTTCCTTCAGGGTGCTGGGCTGCTGCAGCCCGGGGGAGGAAGCAACCCCTCCCCCTGCCTTTGGCCATGATCCCATCAGGGCTCCCCGCCCACAATGTTGCAGAGCGGGTGAGGGAGTCAGCGAGCGAGCTTCAAAGTGGGGGTGGGCTGCAGCCTGGGGCACTGGGAGGAGCTGGAGTGACACAGCAGCCCATACAGCCGGATGAATAAATGGGCCATTTCGATGCTGGGCTGTTGAATTAAATTTCTCTCTCTGGCTCAGGGTGGGCAGTTCCTGGGCTGGCCACAGTGGGTGGGGCTTGGGGAAGACAGAGCTGCTTTGAGTGCGTGGGTGGGAGCGGGCACTAAACAGAGGCACCAGGAGGTGGGGAGCAGAAAGAGAGAGATGGGAAAAGGGTCCCAGGTAGAGAACAAGAACTGAGAAACATCAGGAAGGGGAGATACCAGTTATAGACACACTTTCAATGAGTACACTGGAAGTGTATAAATATGCTGAAAATAGCCTCCCCTCAAAACTGGCAGAGCCCCCCTCCAGCACAAGAACCCTCGCCCTTACGGCAGGAAGGGGTGCAAAGGAGGGAGCGGTAGGTGGGAGGCATTTAGGGCAGGGGGTTGGTAAGGAGGTGGCATTCAGGAGAGTCTAGGGAGATGGGGCAGGAAGAAGTACAGTGGGGGCGGGGCTTTGGAGAAGGGGGCGAAGCCAGGATGGGGCACCCACCGGCAAAACCAAAAGTCAGCACCTGTGCAAACTGAAGCCTTGAACAAAGGACTGGATGACCCATCCAAGCTGTGGCTGTGTTCCAGACGGACTTTCAAGCCAGCAGCTCACCAGTACTGCTAAGAACCTGATGTATAGATTTCTGAATGTATCTGACTCCTTTCCCATTTAACAACTTTCGTTCTGTTTCTGGTTCCTTTCTCTTTCTTATCTAAACTTTTAGTTTAGATGCTAAAGTATTGTCTGGCATCATGGTATTTTCAGTGAGATCCAAACCCATACTGACTTGGTAACGTGGCTGACCCTTTGGGGTCAAAAGAACATTTTGTTTATGTGCGCAGAGTTTTTAAATAACCTCTCACTGTACCGGACCTAGGTGCTGATTGGGAGTCAGAGAAGTGCAATGCAATAAAGGGGGCCGTGTGATTTCTTTTTTCAGCTTCTCAATAACCCGTGTGGGTGATCAGAAGCACAGTTTGTGACTGGTCAGTGAGTTTAACTTCAGTGTTAACCACCAGTTTGGGGAGCATCTGCTCCCCTTTTGCAACCTGCCCTGCCCCAGGCACACCAGGTCACACTAAGCACTGAAGATAAATTAATAGAATGTTTTTTATGACCAAGTCTTCAGAAATCCACTGAACTCCTTTTGTTTTCTTTTATCTGAGCAGGGTTTCCAGTTTCCCAACCTGATGTGATCTCCCAGCTGGAACAAGGGGAAGAGCCATGGGTCCCAGACCTCCAGGGTTCAGAGGAAATAGAGATCCTGAGAGCTCCCTGCACAGGTGAGGAAACATTAAAGCAACTCAGAATCTGTAAGTGCCTGAAGGAAACATCTGGGATGCCCTACAAAGCCCTTGGGAGGTCTCTCAGTTCATTATTGTCCCTAGCAGGGGTCGTATCCTCAGGGTAAATATAGCTCATGGCTTCCTGTAGACCCTAGCAGACACCAGGCAGTAGCTTCCTCCCTTCCCCCGTGAATTTGGATGGGATGTGGAGGCTGAATTGATCCCCTCCTCTCTCCTGTTTGGGGGAAGAGTTTGGGGGAGTTCAGTTCCTGATTTTTATTTGACTTCTCTCCAGTACTTGTATTGATTTGGCCTTCCCCTTTCCATCCCTGTCTGAGGTTTCTGTCTCTATCGCAGCAGGTGACGCAATGGTATGTGAGAAAGAGGAGCAGAATTCTCAGCAGGAAAATGTTGAGCAAGTGGATAAACACAGAGAATTATCGCAAAGATCGAAAAGAAATCTGTCGAAGAGTCATGAGCAGGGAAGATCCTGTGAGATTCAGCACACACCAGAAAGAGAGCAGGGAAACCAGCCAGGAGAGAAAATGGGTAAATTTATTTCCTGTCGGGGAACTCAGAAGAGCATCAAGGAAACCACAACACAGCAGGAAATCCTCATGGGAAAGAGGGAAAATACATGCACTGAGTGTGGGAAAAACTTCACTCGAAGATCAACCCTTTCTGCTCATCAGAGAATCCACACAGGGGAGCGGCCCTATAAATGCCATGAGTGTGGAAAATGCTTCACTGTAAGATCAGCACTTTCTGATCATCAGAGAATTCACACAGGAGAGAGACCCTATGAATGCAGTGAGTGTGGGAAGAACTTCACTCGCAGCTCAAACCTTATTGCCCATCAAAGAATCCACACTGGGGAGCGGCCCTATAAATGCTGTGAGTGTGGGAAAACCTTCTATTGCCACTCAAAGCTTATTGCCCATCAAAGAATCCACACAGAGGAGTGGCCCTATAAATGCAGTGAGTGTGGGAAATACTTCACTGAGAGCTCAGCCCTTTCTGCACATCAGAGAATCCACATGGGGAAGACGCCCTTTGAATGCCATGAGTGTGGGAAAATCTTCAGTCGCAGCTCACACCTCATTAGACATCAGACAGTCCACACAGGGGAGAGGCCCTATGAATGCAGTGAGTGTGGGAAAACTTTCAGTTTCAGCTCACATCTTATTAGGCATCAGATAGTCCACACAGGGGAGAGCCCCTATGAATGCAGTGAGTGTGGGAAAACCTTCAATCGCAGCTTGCACCTTATTAGGCATCAGAGATTCCACACAGGGAGAGCCCTTTGAATGCAGTGAGTGTGGGAAAACCTTCAGTTGCAGCTGGAACCTTATTAGGCATCAGAAAATCCACACAAGTGAGAGAACCTATGAAAGCAGTGAGTGTGGGAAAACCTTAGGGCCCAAAGAAATTTTGTCCAACTCCACTTCCTAGTTCAGTGTGTCTCATTACCGTTCCAGAGGATACCAGGGTTAGATTGAGAACAATCATCCTTCACCGTTTGGATGCAAAGAGAGAGTGCTTCATAGGACAGTCCTTCCCCGTGGATCCCAAACTGGCTGCCTGAGTGGGTAACAAGGACTTTCAGGCTGTAGAAATGATGGTAACCAATGAGGCAACAAATGTGTCAAGCTCCAATTTCAGACTTCTGGATACTCACATGCTGAGTCCTGATTCTAAGGTTTTGTGTCTGACGCTCTGGCTACACAATAAAGCTGATGTTGGTGCAGCTGTAGCACTGCTATTACAGAGGCTCTCCACCAATGGGAGAAATCTCTTCCCTAGGACTTTATTAGTTCAGCCCCCACAAGTGGCGGATGGCTATGTTGGCAGGCAAAGCTCTCCTGCTGATGTAGTGTTATTTCACAGGGGAGGAGGGTTTTGTAACTACATTTCTCACCAGTGTGTATCTTTCATACCTCTGAGAAATATAGTTACACCAATAAATGTCTTTAGTGTAGACTAGACCTTAGTTTTCTCTTGTTTTATGTAATTACATCACTTCTCTTTGAAAGATTAAAAAGTGTGACAAGAGAGTTATTTTTCCCCATGATGCAAACATTCCTATATAAGAAACCCCTTCCACCAACACACATGGCAAAAGAGCCAGGGATATATGAACTCACATGTAGTGTAAGGAGTTCTGGTAGAAAACCTCCCTCCAAAGGCTGAGATGGGAGAATGTGTGTGAGAAAGAGTGTATGAGAATATTGGCCCAGTATAGATTTAAATTTTTTGTATTTCAGATAAACTTTGAAGCTAAGCAAAATACGTTCTATTTCTATTAAAAGGAAAACTACTCGAGGAGACAAGTTGTATAACTTTTTACCCACTTAGCCTGTAAGGGTCACTGAGTTCCCCACGTCTCTAATTTGCAAAGGAAAGGCCTGACATCTGTCATAGGATGTGTCTAACAGGTAGGAAAGCTGCAATCGTCAACCATCAATATCAAGGAAAAGGCTGGACTCCACTGCCTTTCATGTCTAAAAGCTGGCTAGAGGCTGATCTACAATGAAAAGCTATGTTGACATAGCCACATCTCTCAGGGGTGTGAAAAATCTACTCCACAGAGAAGTAGTTAATGTGAGCCCCAGTGTAGACAGGCTTGGGTTGGGTTGTCAGAAGAATACTTCCAGTGTTTGAAGTGTAGACATAGCCTTAGGGCTGGTCTACAGTATGTGGTTATTTTGGAATTAGCCGAGTTAATTCAAAATAAAACTGATTCCGTCTACATGCCCAAATCGTTTTTTTTTTTTTTAATTTAAAGGGCTCTTTAATCCGGTTTCTGTACTCCACCTCAGCAAGTGGAGTAGTGCTAAAATCGAGATTGCAGTTCCGAATTAGAGGTACTGTGGACACAATTTGACATTATTGGCATCCGGGAGCTATCCCAGAATGCTTCCTTGTGACCACTCTGGACAACACTCTCAACTCCGATGTACTTGCCAGGTAGGCAGTAAAAGCCCCGGGAACTTTTGAATTTCATTTCTTGTTTGGCCACTGTGGTGAGCTCATCAGCAGAGGTGACCATCAGGACAATCCACCATCACAGGCGACCATGCAGAGTCCATCATCATGAGAGCCCACGCAGTCCTGGATTCACAGATGAGCTCCAGCATGGTCTGAACGGGAGGTACTGGATCTCATTGCATGTTGGGGAGACTCATCTCTTATGGGAAACACAAAAAAAGAAACACAAATACACCTCTACCCTGATATAACGCTGACCTCGGGAGCCAAAAAATCTTACTGTGTTATTGGTGAAACCACGTTATATTGAACTTGCTTTGATCCACCGGAGTGCGCAGCCCCCCCGCGCCACCCACCCACCCCGTTATATCCGAATTCATTTTAAATTGGGTTGCATTATATTGGGTAGAGGTATATGTACGCTAAATTCTCCAGGGTCATGATGGAAAGAGGCTACTCCAGGGACACAGAGCAGTGTCATGTAAAAATCAAGGAGCTCAAGCAAGTGTATCAAAAAGCCAGGGAGGCGAATGGGCTCTCTGGGTCACAGCCCCATACATGCTGCTTCTACCCTGAACTGCATGCAATTATGGGGGGTGATGCCACCACTACCCCACTACTGTCCATGGACACGTGCAAGTTGGGAGTCGCACGGAGCAGGGAGAATGACTTTTTGGAGGATGAAGAGGAGAAGGAGGAGGACAGTGCACAAGCGACAAGTGGGGAATCCGTTTTCCCCCATCAAGGTTCCCTCCCCACTCTGAACTTTAGGGTACAGATGTGGGGACCTGAAAGAAAGACCCCCTAAGTTTATTTACCAGCTTAGGTTAACAGTAAGGTGCCACCACCAAGTGTATTCCAAATCTTAGGGGAGAGCCACTTGGAACTCTGCCTTTCCCCAAATATCTCCCAAGTCCCTAACCTGTCCTTTCCTGGACAGCCTTGAGACTAATCCCCCCCCCAATTCCCTACACCCCTTTTCCTGGGTAGGCTTGAGAGTATACCCTCACCAATTAGTCCTGGCAAACCTGGTGGCTGAACTTGGTGACTTTGTCCTCACCCATAACTATTTCAGATTTGGGGACAATGTATACCTTCATGTCAGCAGCACTGCTATGGGTACCCGCATGGCCCCACAGTATGCCAACATTTTTATGGGTGACTTAGAACAACGCGTCCTCAGCTCCTGTCCCGTAATGCCCCATCTCTACTTGCTCTGCACTGATGACATCTTCATCATCTGGACCCATGGAAGAGAAGCCCTTGAGGAATTCCACCAGGATTTCAACAATTTCCATCCCACCATCAACCTCAGCCTGGACCAATCCACACAAGAGCAGTATCAACAGGAAAGGGAAGCTGAGAGACTCTATGCGCTGCAGCTTGCTGTGAATGGAGAGCTGGCTGCTAGAAGGGGGTGGCAGCGTGAATGGGGAACAAGTGTGCCCAAGGAGTAGAAAGCTTTGGCTCAGATAGCACCCTCAGAAGACTTCCCCAGACTGGTTTAGGGATGCCGGTGTGACCTCTCTTGGCAACCCCCAAAGAAGGAACTGGGTGGACTAAATGGACAGTGCCCCTCTCTATCTGAAGCCTAGCAAGAGAGGTACGTGAATCCCACCAGAAGTTAAAATGGTAAGTAAGGGAGGGGAGGCTCTACTAGAGGGCCTGAGCAGCTTCAGATACAGCACAGGAGGATTTCCACTTCTGAGCCATGAAAATAGAAATTGACTTTTTCCTTTCCAGATTTATCTAATATTCAGAAAGAGAATCTAGCACCTGCCTTCCAGATTTGAACACCCTCACAATTCAGGAGTGCTCAAGCTCAATTTGGGCAACTGTTACTTCATTTCTCCCAAATCAAATATGCTGATCCACTGTCATTTGCTGTAGAAAAAGTAGAATACAATTGAGCAACAAATGCTGGGGTGTTTCCAGTGCTAACTATGGCTGGAATTGCTATTTGCAACAGCCATTGCCATTTTTTTTAAAATTTTGTTTGTTTAAAAGGAAGACAGTGATATTGCACTGGCAAATTCCCCATAGAAACAAAGAATGGAACAAAAGAATAATAAAGGCACCTCAACTTTTCCTCATTTAGGTAGAACAGTCTTATAAGATGGATCCAGCTATCTTCCAATCACACAAGCTGAAAATTGTTCCACTTTACTGCAGTTCTGTAACTGCGGGAACCAGTCCTGTCTGTGTCTGTGCACATCCAAAATCCCTACTGAATGCAGAAGTGCCCTGCTTTTGTGACCATCCCACCTGATATGTTCAGCCCTTGTGAGCGAAGCAGGTTCACATTTAGTAAATGGGTGGGAAGCGTCTCAGAAAGCGTTAGGTGCTGTAGGAGGTGTTGCTTATTCACTAGGTGAAGTGAGACCTTCCTGTTACACTAGTAAACCAGTGCTGCATAGAATGCACTTTGCTCCTGGAGTCTAGAATGGGCCCTTTGCTTCTATACACAGCCCATTAAAGACAGTGAAAAGACTCCCACTCACTTCAACAGGCTTTGGACTGACCTGGTTATACACAGGGTAACTCCACTGTCTGCACAGGGTCCTGGTCCCACAGCGGAGGGGCTTGTGAGCTTGTTGCAGAGCTGCTGCTCAGGGACGGGAACCTCCTGGCACCCCAGCCTCCAAAATCACTCAGGCTGCACTTTCTGCACGACTAGGTGCTGGCTGAGGGGGGCGTGGGAATTGGTGGCCTCTGCTGCAGTGATGGGCAGCTCAGGTACTTAAAGCCATGGCCTAGAGGAGGGAAGTGCCTAACTCCAGAGTCTGCAGCTGCCTAGGGCCAGCGCTGAGGATTTAGAGTCCCTAGTGCTGCCATTGCAAGGTTCAAGCATGCTCAGCCCTGGCATTGCCACCCCTCCTGCGGCTAGTAGCTGCAGCTGGCTAAGGCTGGCCTCTGGCAATTGGCCCCATGGCTGTAGCCAGAGAAGCTACAAGTGGCTCTGTGACTACTGGGGCCATTAAGCTAGAGCAGCTAAAGACACTGGAGTTAACCTCAAGGAACAGAGGTCACCAGCAGGAAAGGAATGTCAAGGGGAGCAGGGAAAGAGGGAGCAGGTCAGGCTTGCAGAGGGAGCTTCCAGCTGGGTGGGAGCATGTCCAAAGTAGAAAGGAAACAAGCCTGGGGAGAGGTGGTGGTGACCAGGTAGCAGACTAGCATGTAGATGGGAACAGAGGGAGAGAGGCTGGTGTCTTCGGATTCCCAAGGGCTGTCCTGACTTTGGGGAGATGGTGTTTGCAGGTGGCTGGCTCACATGGCAGGATGGGGGCTGAGGGAGGGATCTGTCAGAACTGAGCAGGTATCTGCTGGCTGTGGAACTCTGAGCTGAGACTCGGACCACCTGCCGTGACTGGTGACATGGGGGGTACTGGAGACATGGCTACAGAAGGTCTGAATGAGGAAGGAGATAAATCTGGGGAGTTTCCTTGGTCACTGTGATAGTTCTACTCACTGCGGACACTGGTAAACCCACATGGGTGTACAGCTCAATGAGAAAACCCGGGGGCCGAGGGAGCTGTGTATGGCAATGCATATAGCCATGTAGGGGTGTGATCAAAATGAAAAATGTCTCTGAGGTTCAGTACCGGGTATACTATGGCACCAATGGCACTGCCCCACCAGGCCAACACTTGGAGCCCACAGTGACTAGAAATACATTTGGTGTCGGGGCCCACAAAAGGCTAACCCGGCCCTGACTGCCCGAGCACTATTTCAGCCCCACATTTTTGGGTGGACTTCCCACAGTGGGAGCTGCAGAGCAGTCCTCCATGACACGCACACACACACACCTCCTGGTGTTGGGAGGGGAACAGGAGAAAGGACAAAAGAAGCAAGAGATGAAGAGAAAGGAGGGAGGGAGGGATGGAGGAAGAGGTGAAACAAAAAGGACAAACCCTAATGTCCCCAGTGATTCTAAGGGACAAAATCTCAGGTGTGGAATAAAATTCTGCCTCCTTAAGCTCATGTGGTGATAGTAGACACTCTACTAGCTGCTCGGCTCCACTCACCCAGTGGCTGCACAAACTGCTCCACTCTGCTCTGCCCACTGCTCTGCTCCATGGTATTGCTTCAGGCTCCCCCACTCATTAGCACAGTACTCAGTGCTCTCAGCTCAACAAGTCCAGCTCTTCAGTGATTTCAGCTCTTCAGTGATTTCAGCTCATAGCAGGGGAGCCCCAGTGCCAGTGAATTCAGCTCAGTAACCTTTATCAAGTGGGTATTCACCCACGAAAGCTCATGCTGCAAAAATGTTTGTTAGTCTATAAGGTGCCACAGGATTCTTTGCAACCTTTATCAAGATTCTTAAGGAAATAAAAAATTAACTCTGACATTCCACAGTGGAGAGAGACATAGGTGGAACTGGTGCTTCTGGCTCACACAAGGAGCTTATACCACCAAGTACAGATATCTGTCCCCAGCCTCTCTCTTTTTAATGGGTTTTGGAACCCATGTCCCTTGTCTAGCAAGTGCTTTTTAGTTGATAGTGAAACCCTTTATCATAAGACAATTTTGTAGTTCCTCAAAACATAGTGGTGGTAGTAGACACTCTACCTGACCCTCTTGTATAATTTAATTACCAAACTTCTATCAAATGTGACTGCACAGAGCTGCACATACAGTTACGTACAGTTACATTCAGTGAAAGTGAGCAACAGTCCCCAGAACTCACTGACGGGAGCCTTAAAATATCTGCCAGTGGCACAGGTACTTTTTAAATACCGAGACGTGCAGTGGCACATCTTTCATGGGAACCGGCCGGCGTGTGCATGGCTGACGTATGCAGAGCAAAGGTTGCCCACAGGCGCTGTGTCAGGCTTTGGCACCGCGTGAAACACAATGGACCACTTTCTGGTGGCTGGTTTTTTTTCCCCGACAGGTGTGGGGACTTCTGGAGAGAGGGATGGATGGAGGAAAAGGTGAAACAGAAAGGACAAACTCTAATGTCCCCACTGATTCTATGGGACAAAATCCCAAGTGTGAAATAAAATTCTGCCTCCTTAAGCTCGTGTTTTCCATGCCTAGAATTCAACTGTAACCAGATGGATCAGACTGAACAGGTTTCAAACCTCGAGGAGGCTCTTACCTTCTAAACAGGGACGGCTGTTTTCTAGTAAAATCACTAAAAGGGAAGGAGAAAACTTGAAAGAGGTTCCTCCTGGCACTCACATCCATGAACCCGAATACTCTCTCAGTCCTCAAAGAGAGACCTCGAGAAGGAGACTTGCTGAAGCAAAGCCACAGGGGTCTCTGAGGTTTCCCTGGTCCCTCGCCCCTGTCCTGCCTGGCTGATGTCAGCATCTCTCTGTGAGGTCACCACCTCCCCACCACCTTTGACCAATAGCCCGAGGTCCTGCAAAAGCCTTTGTGATGTCACTGCCACACTCCTGCCTTGCTGTGCTAATGTCCTGCCCCTGGCCAGGCCCTTTGGAGGTTTGAGCTACTCCCTGTGGATCACCCCACTCAAGGAGCATTCATTCTAGGAAGCAAGCCGGCTAGACAGGAAAACATCAGACGCTGCTCCCAATGCTACGCTCAGTTTTTCAGAAATTAGTCAACTTTATGGCCAGAAGAGACCATTAGAGCATCTAATCTGACCCCCTGCATATCACAGGCCTCCTGTATGACACAATAGCTACTTCTGGAGCAAACACATTCCAGAAAAGCATCTAGTCTTCATTAAAAGCAGCAAAGAATCCTGTGGCACCTTATAGACTAACAGACGTTTTGCAGCATGAGCTTTCGTGGGTGAATGCCCACTTCGTCGGATGCAAGAGTGGAAATTTCCAGGGGCCGGTAAATATAAGCAAGCAAGAAGCAAGCTAGAGATAACGAGGTTAAATCAATCAGGGAGGATGAGGCCCTGTTCTAGCAGTTGAGGTGTGAAAACCAAGGGAGGAGAAACTGGTTCTGTAGTTGGCAAGCCATTCACAGTCTTTGTTTAATCCTAAACTGATGGTGTCAAATTTGCAAATGAACTGAAGCTCAGCAGTTTCTCTTAGAAGTCTGGTCCTAAAGTTTTTTTGCTGGAGGATGGCCACCTTAAGATCTGCTATTGTGTGGCCAGGGAGGTTGAAGTGTTCTCCTACAGGTTTTTGTATATTGCCATTCCTAATATCTGATTTGTGTCCATTTATCCTTTTCCTTAGAGACTGTCCAGTTTGGCCGATGTACATAGCAGAAGGGCATTGCTGGCATATGATGGCATATATTACATTGGTGGATGTGCAGGTGAATGAACCGGTGATGGTGTGGCTGATCTGGTTAGGTCCTGTGATGGTGTTGCTGGTGTAGATATGTGGGCAGAGTTAGCATCGAGGTTTGTTGCATGGATTGGTTCCTGAGCTAGAGTTACTGTTTGGGCCTGGGGCTGAAGCCAAAAGTCTGAGCCCCACCACCCAGGGCTGAATCCCTCAAGCTCTGGTTTTGCCCTCCCCTACCTGGGGCAGGGCTCAGGCTTTATCTTCCCTGCCTCTGTCCAGTATGGAGGGGCCTGGTCCCTCTTTCCAGGATCATGTAGTAAGTTTTTTTTTGGCAGAAGGGGGTTGCAGTGAAAGGAAGTTTGAGAAACCCTGGCATAGAGCCTCTGAATATGTCTAGACTTGGCTCCCTGGGGCATGGTGGGTGATCAGACACTGAACGTGCAGCCATGGAGACACCACACACCAGCCTTGCCTAACAGGCAAGAATCAAACCTCCACAGACAAGTGGCTGTTGTTTTCTAACCCATCTCCCTAAGCACTCAGCCACCACCACTTAACCCCACTCTTCTTTTACCACTAGCTCCTGCACTCCCTACCCTTGCACCTCCTTCACCCCTAACTCCTGCCCCCTCCTGTGCCCCCTTTGCCCTTAACTCCCTGGGCCACCAGCCATTGCCCCTCTCCTGCAGCCCCTTCACATGGTTCCAGTGCTGGGGGCCCGCACTTGTTCTCCCTTTCCCTGGGCTTTGGCATCACTAGCCCCTGCTTAGCCAGTAGGGTTCAGTGGTCCCCAAAATGTGGGGCATGACTCCTAGGGGGACACAGAGGAACATTCATGGGGACACCTCAGGGCCTGAGCCAGCCCCCATGGAGGGAGCAGCACTCAGCCCCACTCTGTCCCAGCTCTTCCCCAACCCCACCCTCAGCCTGGGCCTCTGGCTCCCAGCTCGGCCTCGACCCCCTTACCCCTGTCTGCACCCCTCTCCCCAGCAAGCAACAGCCCCACTCCCAGCCCCGGTTCTTGACCGTGGCTTCTGATGGGCCACAGCCATGGCTAAGAGGGCACAGAGTGAAATGTTTGGGGACCACTAGTTTAGGATGACGTTCTCAATCACTTCTATGAAGTCCAATAAAAGCTATTCCTCACCCACCCACCCCTCCATCAGGACAGACTAGGTATGTTCTGCTGCCCTTCACTCATGCAGGAAGGATAATAACATTTCATTCAACTCAATCCTAAAGTGATTTGTAACCCACCACCAGCCAAAACTGGTCATTTTGGGAAAGCGGCCCCATCATGCTGCAATCTAGGCAGAGTAGGTGTGTCTGTGCATACACGGTCTGTTCCTGAAGTCTTTCCCCCAGCTCCTCACTAGATGTGAGGGGGGAGCTCATTCAGCCCCTGCTTCTGCTTAGTATTTAAAAACTCCTTATTGTCCCTATCTCTGCTGGCCTTAGATTTCTCCACCTGTCCCTTCCTTGACAATTCAAGTGAGGTGGCCAAGTGGTTAAGGTGGAGGACTGTTAATCTATTGTGCTCTGCATGCATGGGTTCAAATCTCCTCATCAGATGCATTTAGTTTTCACCCCTCCTTTACAGACAACCATCTCCCCCTTTGGTACAATAACAGAGCCAACAGTGTTGCTTCATGCAAACAAAAACCTCAGAAACTCAGGACCCCCTCTTGCTTTAAATAAAATGTCTAAATCCCAGATTTCTTTTAAAAAAATTCTCTAGTGCTGTATTTCTTAGTTTTTATCTCAAAAGGGAACATCCTCATCATCTCCCCCAAACACCCTGGGACCTGCCCAAATTATTAAAATACCCTCAACCCGAGCAAGTGAACCAGAGCTAGTGTCTAGGACAAGCTGTTCTGAAGGAGGCAACTCCAACATTTTCTCTCTGCTTCCCTTGGCAAGGTCTGACTGAGAAAACAAAATTCCCCAAACTGAAAATTTTCTGCTGAAAAAACAATACTAGTCTGTTTGGGGACTTTGGTTTGCAAGTATTATTGTTATTATTCTCTTCTGTTTCTGAGTCAGTTCAGTTCAGTCTTTGTCCTCCAGGTGTGTTTCCAGCTGCTGAGTTGTGGGGGAGAGAGGCCAAGTCATGATGTCTCTTCCCATCTTTCATAGATTCTTCCAACTTGCTAGGAAGCTCCTTTGCTACCGTGTGAGTCAAGCAGTGTCCATTGTTGCTGTGCTATCTCGGAGAAGTCTGCATTGTACACGGTTCCTGGGCTAGTCCTTGGGAGTGTGGATCCCTTCAATGGGCCAGCAGCGAGTCTGGCTCCTCCCTTGTCACACCTGAAAGTCTGGTGGGGGGCATTTCCCAACCTCATAACATATCTCAGTAACGCACACAGAGCAAAACTTCATAACTTCCCAACCAATGCGAGCACACACAATCCAACACGATATTAATGTTCAACAGATCAAGACTTTTTAAATGACACCTCACCAGGCAGACTTTGTACAAACCATCTCATCATTATATGAGAGTGGTGAATATGGGGCTTGCAGGGTGCTGCTTTGAGCACAGCGTGCCACACCTGGGCTTACATTGCAATGGAGACAGAGTCCATCTCTCCTGGGATAAAGATGGCAGCAGGGCTGGCCTGGGTCATCTGACTTGGGCTCCTGGGCGTAAAGCTGAGGGGCTAAAAACTGGTGCAGATATTTGTGTTCACACTGAAGCCTGGGTTCAGAAACCCTCATGGGGCCTCAGAGGTTGGGCTCAAGCCCATATGTCTGCACTGTAATTTTATAAAGGTTGGGAGGGAGTTTAGCGAGTGGAAATGGTAAAACCACATTGAGGGGACTGGGCCACTGACCTATCAGCTCTTAACACCCAAACTTTCAGTAATTCTATTATCAGTGCCTGTGAGTGTAATTTAAACCATAGGTCCATCTAGCTCTGAATCTTCTCTTCTGACAATAGCCAATACCAGGTGCCCCAAAAGCCACTCCTGAAGGCACCCCTGGGAGTTGAACCCAGGATCTCTTGTTTACAAAAGAGGTATTTTAACCAGCTAAGCCATGATACCTGCTATTACTTAAAGCATTGTCTTTGCCCACACCTGACTCTCTGCCAATCCCCACTGGGCCCTGACAAGTGTTGCTCGTGTTTGGATTCTGTAAAGCAGAGGAGCAGGTGAAGTTTTGCTCCCACGGTGTGTGTGTGATTCTTTGGAAAGGTCTACACTAATTTTGTAAAATTAGGTTGGTGTAATTACATTACTTAGGCTGACAATGCAGTTCTATCAACCTAATCCCGGTGTAGATAGTGGCTCAGCTGTCAGAACTTTCTGGAGCTATGAAAGGGGAGGGACCCAGCCTCTGTAGCAGGAATGCAGGGCAGGCGAGTTCATTGTGGGATACTGGTGGAGGCCAGTTATGGTGATATAATGACCAGCAGCATTTACACTGACAATTTGTCACTTTTAGTTTGCTGCACAAAGCTCTAGGCCTCTCATCAAGGTGGTTTTATTTTGTCACCAAAACAGGGCAGTTTTGTCACCAGACGTGGCATTGCAGTGTGTGCACCAGCCAAAAGCTGCTGATCGAGGGAGCGTTGTGTGTTTTTCACAGACCTGAGCAATATAATGATGCTGAAATAACTTTGTAGTGCAGACCTGGCCAAAGATTCACACACACACACACACACACACAGCTTGCAAGGAAAACCTCACCTGCTCCTCTGCTTTGCAGAATCCAAACACAAGCAAAGCTTTTCAGGCCCCAGTGGGGATGGCAGGAAGTCAGGTGTGAGCACACAATGTATTTTCACCACAGGCAGGCACCATGGCTTAGCTAGCTAAGAGCTTGTTCTGTAAATAAGAGATCCTGGGTTCAACTCCCAGTGGTACCTTGTTGATGAACTCTTGGGTGTACTTGGTATTGGCTACTTTCAGAGGACCATACACAGAGCTAGATGGGCCTTGGGTCCAGCCCAGTACAGCTGTTTAAATTACACTCACAGGCACTGATAACAGAGTTACTGAAAGTTTGAGTGTTAAGAGCTGATAGGTCAGTGGTCCAGTCCCCTCAATGCATTTTTACCATTCCAGGGGAGCAACCACGGCAGTTCTGGGGAGAGCTCTGGCTGCCAGGGGGTCCAGCTAGGAGAGGGCGTGCTGGGGGCTCTGGAGGCCAGTCCAGTGGGGCTGTCAGAGGTGGCTTTGCCAGTGGGGAGGCGCTAGGTCAGATGTTGGTGGGGTGGTGAAGCAGGGACTACAGGATGTGAGGCTGGCTAAAATGAAACTGTCCAAAAAACCCTCCCCCTTTGCTCCAGCTAAAGGCCCTACTTTGGCCTCTCCCCCTTTCATAAAAATCTCCATATCTACCCCAGCTCTCAGAAACCCCCTTTCTCCCATGGGTATTTTCACAGTTTCTTCCTTTTTTCATGGTCTCGTACAAGTATTTTTGCCATGGAAATGATCAAGTACATTTAACATGAGAAAAACAATCAAACGACACATCTGTATCTCCTTCCTCAAGCATGGTGTGTCTCAATTTATCTATAGAAAAGTCTAGGCAGGCAGAGTCACTCCTATGCTGTTTAGGGGTGGGATAGCTCAGTGGTTTGTGCATTTACTTACTAAATGCAGGGTTGTGAGTTCAATTATTGAGAGGCCCCTTAGAAATCTGGGGCAAAATCAGTACTTGGTTCTGCTAGTGAAGGCAGGGGGCTGGACTCATTGGTCTCTTCCAGTTCTAGGAGATAGGGTACCTCCAGTATCTTTTTTTTCTTACTTCACATCAGGCCCAGGACTTGCACCCAGCAGTTCTTGGGGCCATGGGACAGAACTGAGCTTCACTGGCAGCAGTGAGGGAGAACGGTTGGGACTGAGCTGTCTGGGGAATATTTTAATCCTTATCTAATTTTCAGAGGATTAAATCAATGCGGCTTCCACTTCTCCATCTCTCCCAAGGAAATGATGTTTCTGTGCAAAGTACCCAAACCTTTTAACAATAAGAAGTGAAATGAAATGGCCACATGATGGCAACAGAACCTAAGAAATGTGTTAGTCTCTAAGGTGCCACACGTACTCCTGTTCTTTTTGAGGATACAGACTAACACAGCTGCTCCTCTGAAACCAAAGTGATGAGAAGCCATGTTCTTGTTCAATGAGCATTGAAGCTGAAAAGGGAGATGTTTTTTTTGTTTGATTTCTAGGCCCCCACCTCTAATCTACTAGACACCCCTTTCCTCCCACAGCCAGGAATAGAACCCCACAGGCATGACTACTAGCCTCCCAACCCTGCTCCCTAGGAGAACCTCTGAGACCCCTCTGCTTGCCCCTCACCTCCCTGCTTGTACTGCACTTGAAACCCAATGGGGTTTCCTTCCGGCAGTTTTGACTCACTCCCAGGAAGGGTGTAATTTTAGGAGCAGGTTCCAAATAGTGCAATTAACCAGCCAGAAGGGGCAGCAGATGTCAGTGTAGGAGCCATTGAAATAACTCTGCACTTACTTAGAGGCAGACATAATGAGCTCTACCGTTGGTAAACATACAGAGACTCTGCTGCTGCTCATGAACTAGCAGCACATGACCTGTAAACAGCTGCCATTCGAATGCGTCTGAAAGTTACAAGGAACAATGATCTGTGTTAAAGGAAGGTTGACATTTATTAGAGCCCCAATTGATGCCATGTGCACAAAGAGAGGTTTGAATGTGTAACAGGGAGTTTGGTAAATCTTGGTTATTTTATTTTTCTAAGAGATTCCTGTCCACCCCCAGGAGAGTTTTCAGTCCCAATGGCAACTTACTTACCAAATGTAATACAGACTAGTCCATTCCTCCCAAGTGGATGTGGTTCTTGTTCTTCTGCACATTGTAGCCCATGGAGGCCAAGGACCTGCAAATGTGTCTTCACGTGCCTTTGTTTCATTGATGAAAACAAACCTAGACACTTAGAGGATTGGAACTGATTTCAGCTGGGGACATGTTTGCTAGGTTTTTATGCATTTGCACAGGAAAACATTGAGTGTGTCCATTCATTTCAGGGATCCCTATTTAGTGGAGCTCCTGAAATAGAAATATTTTTACTGAAAGAACAACTTTGGAAGGGGGCACTTGGATTTGAACCAAGGACCACTTGATCTGCAGTCAAACACTCTACCCCTGAGCTATACCCCCGTGACATTTACACAGCCAAGTCCGTAATCTTAAGGATTTTGAAGGACGGGCTCTGCCTCAGCGAGCTCCTTTTCTATTCCCAGACCACAGGGGTTTTAAAAATGGGGTTTGATTAAACTTTATATATACATGTAGACACCACAGCTTGCACACCCACCAACATAGCTTCCCCCAGTGACATAGCTACCACCTCTCGGGGAGATGGGTTAACTGCACGGACAGGACAGCTCTCTCCCCTCCACTTAGAGCAGCTTCATTATTTATGAATAGGTGGGAAATAACCTCCTGAATGGACAGCAACCAATGTATCAGATATTGCTGTGCCTGCATTCAATATGGGTAACTGGTCATATTGGGCTGGATTAGTAGGAGCGTTGCCAGCAGATCGAGGGAAGTGATTATTCCCCTCTATTCAGCACTGGTGAGGCCACATCTGGAGCATTGCGTCCAGTTTTCACGCCCCCCCCACTACAGAAACAAATTGTAGAGAGTCTAGGGGAGGGCAACAAATCCTGCCAACTACAGAGGAAGTTGTGGTTCTTTAGTTTCAGTGGAGCTGGGTCTTGTTTCACTCTTAAGCTATGTCTACATGAAAGAATAATGTGGCTTTAGTTAAAGTGTTTTAATTGAACAGCTGTTGCATGTCCACCCTGTGTCACCAGAGCACATCCATGCTAGCATCTCTTGGATTGCCACAGAGAGCAGTGCATTGTGGGTAGCTGGCTGCAGGGTGCTTTGGGAAATGTTTGCAATGCCTCACGGGCTGCATCGCATGATGCAGGTTTCTATCCTATCAGGTTTCTATCAGGTTTCTTCTAGTAGGATGCCCATTGGTCCATGGGCATCCTACTAGATTGCCAGCTGCTTTTCAACTGCAATGTGCGTGGTGGGGAGAGACAGTGTGTGTGTTGCGGAAGAGTGAGTGTGTCGCACACTGTCTCTAAGTTCAGACAGCTGCTGGAAGCGACCAGTCCTGAGGCAGGGGACAGCCCCGACATCAGCCCCCCTTCTCTCACTGGCTCAGCTCAGCTCAGCACTCTCTGTCTCACACACACACACACACACACACACACACACACACACACAGCTGCCTGCTCAGCTCTGTGTCAGGGGTGCTGGAACAGAGGGTTAGAGCACCATGGCCCCACCACGCTTTACTGGCTGTTAGGAGAAATGATGGAGGGGGGGAGGGTGCAGTCTTGGGGAAGAGGCGTCTGTGGGTGTGGCCTTGGGGGGAGAGGTGGTGTGAGTGGGGGTCCTTAGGGAAGGGGTGTCATGGGGGTGCCACAGTTTGGACAATGGTGCCCCCCCCCCACTGTAAGGAAGCTTCTGCCACCCCGGCTCTGTGTTGGCAGAGCGGGAGAGAGCAGCATCCACGGCAGTGATTTGCTCCCCGGGGCTCCGGCAGGGGGGCTCGGGAGGTGATTTAAAGGGCCCAGGGCTTCGGCCGCAGCAGGGAGCCCTGGACCCTTGAAATCACCAGCCTGGGGAAGCCAGGCCGGGCTGGCACAGCGTACCGGCTCTTGCCGGTAACCCATACCGGAACATACCGGCTTACTTTCACCTCCGGAAATTCCTCACGTGGATCAATAACTGGTTAAAAGACAAGAAACAAAGGGTAGGACTAAATGGTCAGTTTTCAGGATGGAAACAGGTAACTAGTGGTGTCTGTACTGGGACCAGGACTAGTCAACATATTAATAAATGATCTAATAAACAGTGAGCTGACAAAATTTGCAGATGATCCAAAACTACCGGCTTGTTGCCTAGAACGAACGCTCCTTGAGTGGGGTGATCCACAGGGAGCAGCTCAAACCTTCACAGTGCTTGGCCAGGGGCAGGACATTGGCCCAGCAAGGGAGGGGTGTGGCAGTGACATCACAAAGGCCTTTTGCAGGACCTCAGACTATTGGTCAGAGGTGGTGGGGAGGTGGTGACCTCACAGAGAGATGCTGACATCACCCAGGCAGGACAGGGGCGAGGGGCCAGGGAAACCTCAGAGACCCTGTGGCTTTGCTTCAGCAAGTCTCCTTCTCCAGGTCTCTCTTTGAGGACTGAGAGAGTATTCGGGTTCACGTACATGAGTGCCAGGAGGAACCTCTTTCGAGTTTTCTCCTTCCCTTTTCCTGATTTTACTAGAAAACAGACATCCCTGTTTAGAAGGTAAGAGCCTCCTCGAGATTTGAAACCTGTTCAGTCTGATCCATCTGGTGACAGTTGAATTCTAGGCACGGAAAACACTAGCTAAGGAGGCCGAATTTTATTCCGCACCTGGGATTTTGTCCCTTAGAATCACTGGGGACATTAGGGTTTGTCCTTTTTGTTTTACCTTTTCCTCCATCCATCCCGTCCTCCTTTCTCTTCATCCCTTGCTTCTTTTGTCCTTTCTCCTGTTCCCCTCCCAACACCAGGAGGGGTGTGTGTGTGTATGTGTGTGTGTATGTGTGTTGCGGGGGAGTGCTCGGCAGCTCCCCCTGTGGGAGGTCCACCCAAAAATGTGGGGCTGAAATAGTGCTCGGGCAGTGATCCCCACCGGTGACCTGGGCCATCCTTTGGGCTCTCTGGTGAGAACCCTCAGCCTCCCGTCCTCAGTCTCTACCCTGATTGGCTGAGCAGGGGGTTATTGACAGGGAGGAGACTCAGGTCCTTGTTCTCTTTTAAGACCAAGTAAATAAGTCAGAACCAGTCATATGTTTGATGAATTTTGCTGCTTCTCTTCATTAATGGTCTCTGAGCAGTTCATGATTCTCTCTAACCTTGCAGTTCTCCTCAAATACTTACTGAATAATTACTGTGCACTGTTGTTGGTCTGGAGCTCATCTGAGAGCACTTTATTCAGGTCATTCAATGTCTGAAATTCAAGATCCGATGGTTAGTTTGAAAATCAGGGCTCTTGGGTCCTATTCCCAACTCTGCCACTGGCTGGCTGTGTGACCTAAGCCAAGTCAATTCTCCTTTCTCAGCCTTAGCTTCTCCCTCTTTCAAGTAGGGATAATAATGATCTGCTGCTACCTACCTCATGGTGAGTGGAGGATGGGGATCCATTGGAGAGTGTCACTAGGAGTAGTGCATAATATGAGGTGTCCTATCACGTTTACTCTGATCAGATTGTGACATAATAAAATAGCTGAAATAGTCTATTTGATTTGTCTTTTTTTTATTTTGAAATTGTTAAGAGCAGCAACTACTTAGCTTAGACTGACTTAAGCATCTTATCTCATGTTTGTGATCTAAGTGTCTCTTGTGTGTGATGAGACAATTTAACACACTGTGACAAACAGGAGATGCTTTTGTTTGGCAACAAAATATTTGTGCAAAGAACTTTCATCCCACTTGTTTTGAGTTCGAGAAACAAACTGGTTTAGTCTGAATGGGATTTTCTGACAGAAATGGTTTCAGTTAAATTTCCCCACCATCTCGATTCCTGGGCTCTATCCCTGCCGCTGGGGGGGTTTGCTGTTTGTTAGAACAGGAATCAGGACAGGTGACGTCTCTTTCTGACTCTGCCACCACCTTGCTGTGTAGGCCCTTGGGTAGGTCACTTCCCTTCTCTGCACCTCAGGCTCCTCCCCATCTGTCCAATGGGAACAGGGACAATTCTCAAACTCTGAGCGGTCGTGAGCCTGAGTGAGATAAGGGGCGTTAAAGCCCTCTGTGAAGGAGAAAGGGGAGTTTCACGGTATTTAGCACCAAGGAATTGTAAAGTTTGCTAAACAAGTTTGCTAAAGTCTGCGGAAACAAGAAATGGTCGGGGCCAAACTTTTTAACCATTGCGTTTTTTAAAGCTCATTCAGGGATGTGAGTCCCTGTCTCTTAGGTACCTGGGGTTCTTTGCCAGCAGGAGAGAAGAGGTTCCTGCCTCTGTTTTTGTGGCCTTAACAAACCAGGCGTTGTGCCCCAGTTCTCGTCTGAGATCCCTGAAAAAGAACATCTTCCCATCCTTGAACAAGACAGGACCTATCTTTAAAAGGGGAACAAAGAGACCCCTGGGACTTACAGACTAGCTAGCCTCACTTCCACAGATGGAGAGATCCTGGAATACATTCTTAAACAATCACTTTGTCAGCAGCACCTACAGGATACTTTGGTTCTTAGGACGAGTGAGCATGGATTTGTCAAGAACAAATCATTCCAAACCAATCCGCTTTCCTTCTTCGGCAGGGTTCCGGGCCTAGTGGAGGTGGGTAAACAGGAGATGGGATCTATCTCGGTGTTACTGAGGCTTTTGACACAGTCCCATAGGACATTCTCACAAGCAAACGAGGGAAATGCGGTCTAGATGCAATCAGTGTCATGTGGGTGCAGAGCTGGTTGAAAGCCCAGTCTCCAGGGGCCCTTCTCCATGTCTGGCTGTCCAACGGAGAGGGTGCACCTAGTGGGTCCGGCAGGGATCAGTCCGGGGTCCGGTACTAGTCAATGTTTTCATGAATGATTTGGAAAATGGAGTGGAGAACATGCTTCTAAAATTGGCAACTGACACCAAGCACTTTGGAGCACAGGATTGGAATTCAAAACACCCTTAAGAAATTGGAGAATTGGTTGTCTTGAGCCAAACTCCATGGCTGGGCCCCTCTCTCTAGACTGGGCTGAAGTGAAACCCCAGAGCCAAACACTCCTCCTGGGCCGTGCGCTCCGCCCTGGAATGGTCAGATGCTGCTTAGCGCTGTCAGAGCAGCTTTGGCTGGGGGATTCTCCCAGCACTTTCCACTAGCGGGAAAGTATGAAATCCCCAGCAATGGAACCCAGGAATCCTGGATCCCAGTCCCCCTACTCTAGACCCCCTCCACTTCCAGAGCCAGGGATAGAACCCAGGGGTCCTGGTGCCCAGCCCCCTCCCTGCTCTGACCACTAGACCCCACTCCCCTCCCAGGGTGGTGCAGGAGTCACTGGGTTTGTGTCCCAGCTCTGCTAAGGGCCTTGACTGATTTTCCCAAAGTGCTTCCTTCTGAATACATCCGACAAAGTGGGGATTCACCCATGAAAGCTTATGCTCCAATATGTCTGTTAGTCTATAAGGAGCCACAGGACTCTTTGCTGCTTTTACAGATCCGGCACATCTGCCCCCCATGCCCGGTCGCTGCCCACCCCCGTGTGGGGGCACCAGCACTGTGCCGGGTCGTGATGGGAAATTGTCCAAGCTGGCCCAGGGGAGACGTGTGTGTCCCTCCTGCCCCCTGCTGGTGGGGCTGAGCCCCGGTGTGTGTGTGTGCGTCTGTGACACTGTTTGTATCAGTGTGTTGCTGGGCTAAGCAGTAAGAAATGGCTTTGCAGGATTTTGTATCCTGCAGCAAGTGACACTGACAGACAGACAGACAGACACACACACACACAACACACCCAGAGGGACATGCTAGCCCAACCCCCAAAGAAAGAAACAATCACACCCCCAGCCGTACTCACAATCACCCCCCCAACCATAATATTCACAATCATGCTCAGAGACACAACTGCACACAGTTCACTCCCACTGCTGCAAATACAAGGACCTCCTGCCCCACACAGCATGTGCCGAGGCCTGTGGAACTCACTGCCACTGGACAGCTACCAATGAGAATGATCCCCTCATGCTGGATCATCTGCTTGGCCCCCTACCCCCTCTCGGGATGCGCTGTGTGGTGTGGCTGGGGATTGTACAGTGGCACAGCACCAGGCAACGCAGAACAGACACCACACGCCCTGCCCCACCTCACCTGAGCTGCTCTCCAGGTGCATTGGAGCCCAGCACCCCACACCTTGGCACTCCTGCCCCACAGGGGGTGAGCTGCAGCCCCTGCCACACTCTGCAGAGGGGAGAAGGGTCAGGCCAGCCAGCCCTTGTAACATGGGAAAATCACCACCGGGGTCGACAGTATGGGGGCTGTGACATACAGAGAAACGGTTGTTGCGCCAGCAGAGGGCAGCAGAGCATGCACACACACACACAATTGCAAACAAACACAAACACATGCATGAATCCAGCCACACACACACAATTGCTAATATACACAAACACCCGCACAAATCCAGCCAACACCAACACAAGCCTGGGAGCCAGGGGAGCAGAGCAGGCTGGGGCCGGGTCACTCCACTTCCCGCAGGAAGTAGCCAGCCCCCCATGTCCCACGATGGCCTGGGGCCAGCCCCCCTTCTGCTTCCCCCCACGCAGGCCTGGGGTCCCAGCCTGCTCTGCTCCCCTGGATCCCAAGCTTGGGGGGAGGGGGGAACCGCCCCACAACACTCGCCGGCGGCGTGGCTGGGAGCCAGGGGAGTGGACCAGGCTGGGGCTGGGTCACTCCACTTACCATGCAGTGAGTGCAGGGGCAGGGGCCATGAGGAAGAGCCGGGCAGCCCCCCTGCAGCAGCTCCCCTCCCCAGCTCACCTCCGCTCCGCCTTCTCCCCTGAGCACGCCGGCGCCGCTCCACTTCTCCCGCCTCCCAGGCTTGTGGTGCCAATCAGCTGTTTAGTGCAGGAAGCCTGGGAGGGGAGGAGAATCAGAGTGGGGGCGGTGTGCTCGGGGAGAAGACGGAGCAGAGGTGAGCTGGGACAGAGAGCGGTTCACCTGCACACACACACACCCCCCGTTACTTGCTGCGGGCAGCCCTCCCCCCGCACCTCCCCCAGCCACCTGCCCCAGCTCACCTCCACTCCCCCGCCTCCCCTGAGTGCGCTTCTCAGTGCCCCCCAACCAGGGCCGGCTTTAGGAAGTGCGGGGCCCAATTCGAACAGTTTCGACGGGGCCTCGGCAGGGATGACTATTAAAAAAAAATGTAAAAATACCACATGGGGCTTGTACTCACTGGGCGGTGCTCCGACTCTTCAGCAGCACTTCAGCGGCGGGTCCTTCACTCGTTCCAGGTGTGTTCGGTGGCACTGAAGGACCCACCGCCGAAGACCCAGAGCAAGCGAAGGACTCAGCGCCAAAGTGCCGACAAAGACCCGGAGCGCCGCCAGGTGAGTAAAAATTAAAAAGGCGACTCTAGCCAGGGAAAGGATTCTCACTGGGCGCGGGGCCCTCTTAGGCGCGGGGCCCGATTCGGGGGAATTGGTGGAATTGGCCTAAAGCCGGCCCTGCCCCCAGCCACTTGGCACCCTGGGCGGCTAACTAGTTCACTTAGTGGTTGCACCGGCCCTGGCCACTGCCTGTCAGCAGGATTCCTCCTCCTCCTCCTCAGTGCGACTAAATCTCTGCACCTAGACAGCCGGTCCATCCGCTGCACCTCAATCCCCCATGCCTGAGCCTCCCTGCCAAAGCCCTGCACCTGGCTCCAGAGAATTAAGTCTCACATCTCACTGGGAACTCGACTTCTTGTGCCCAGAGAGTCTCGGCCCCACTCAGTAGCTGACCTGAGAAACACAGTGTCTGCAAAAGCAGCAAAGAGTCGTGTGGCACCTTATAGACTAACAGACGTATTGGAGCATGAGCTTTCGTGGGTGAACTCCCACTTCGTCAGAGTTCACAGTGTCGGCCTTTTCCAAAGAAGTGCCTGGAGGGCCTTTTCCTGTGTGACCATGTGGCCTAACGGATAAGGCGTCTGACTTCAGATCAGGCAATTGAGGGTTCGAGTCCCTTTGTGGTTGTGCTTGTGCAGTTTTACCTTTGGGCTGAACGTCCGTCAGGGCTGGAACCTCTTCTTGGCTGCTCAGGCCAATGCTCTGGCTTCAGCTAGAGCACCAGGAAGGAGTTGGGGGGTGGGCGTCACAAAGGCTGGGGCATGAGCCCCAGGTGCTTCCAGTCTCGCCTTTGCCCTTCCTGACTTGCCAAAGAAAATGGGCGGCTGCCCGGGCTAGCGTGTGGAGCAGTTTCCCTCTTCCAAATGTGCACCTGTCCCTGTGCTGGAGGGGGGTTGCTACATGGAGCCTGGGTGTTTCTCTGCTTGTCGCCAGCTGGGGAAAAGCCTCTTGGGGTAAAATCTCCTGCCCCACTGCCAAAGTGAGCACCGTGAGTGGGAATGGTAAGAGGCGCCACCAGGGGGGCTGGCCCTGCTTTCCTACCGTCTTTGATAATGGCCACAGAGCATCAGCAGCCTCCCCACATGCTGGTCTGCGGGTGGCCTTCAGTGGGGTTTGGCATGGCAGGGAGCAGCCTGGCTGGGTGTTTTTGTGCCTGTCTGAAGGCCACACATAGGCATGGTCCTGCCCTCCTCTGGCCCTGACCTCAGTTGCTCTGTGGCTTTTAAGCCTTCCCTTGGAGCTGTCAGCACCAGCCGCCTCTGCTCCAGGTGCCCAGAGGAGGAGAGGTGCTGGGCTCTGTGACGAAGTGGGGGATTTTCTTAGGGTTTTCTGTGTTTTCCAGTGGTTTGCATGCACAGGGAGTGGGACTCAGTGTCCCCAGGTGTTACTGGTTTAACGAGGTGAGGGGAGAGGGAGTTTGTTGTTACAGAGGACCGGAGGGGGACTTGGGACCCCGGCTGATGGCCTGAAGGATGGAGACTCCAGCGACTGGTGACCTGGAGACCCAGCTCAGGAGTCACAGCCAGTTCTGGCCAGTGAGAGGACAATGGGCTGCGGGGAGAGGACTCCGTGACCAACCTGTTCCAGCCAGAGGGGGGCAGAGAGGGGAGGAGGCCCAGGCAACCCTGTTTACCTGGAGAAAAGACAATGGACAGAGGTGGGGCTTGGGGCCCGGGATATCGGAGGCCCAGCTGGGGAGCAGGGGGGCTCAGGGCTGGTGAGGGGAAGCAGGCAGAGCCCACCTGGCTGCAGGGGGACTGGGATGTGCTGGGCTGAGGGAGGCCAGGCCTGAGGCCCTGAGAGTTTCCTGTGCTGTGTTCAATGCTCAATAAACCCTCCTGTTTTACGCTGGCTCAGAGTCACTCCGGTCTAGAGAACAGGGGGCATCAACCCCTTCGGGGGTGAGGAGGCCCAGGGGGTCCAGAGCGCGTGGACTCCCTGAGGGGGCCCATGGCAGAGGCAGACGTGCTAAGGCTCAGAGAGGTGCGGCTCCAGGAGGTGGAGGGGCCTGACCCCGAGAGAGAGTGGACCCCCCGCGAAGGGGTGTCGCACTGAAAGGGGCACCCCCCATGGACCGCACGGGGCCATGAATGGGCACGATCTGTGAGTCCGTGACAGGCAGTGACATCACAAAGGCCTTTTGCAGGACCTCAGACTATTGGTCAAAGGTGGGGGGGAGGTGGTGACCTCACAGAGAGATGCTGACATCAGCCAGGCAGGACAGGGGCGAGGGGCCAGGGAAACCTCAGAGACCCCTGTGGCTTTGCTTCAGCCAGTCTCCTTCTCCAGGTCTCTCTTTGAGGACTGCGAGAGTATTCGGGTTCACGGACATGAGCACCAGGAGGAACCTCTTTCGAGTTTTCTCCTTCCCTTTTAGTGATTTTACTAGAAAACAGACGTCCCTGTTTAGAAGGTAAGAGCCTCCACTAGGGAAGGGGTGTCCTGGGGGTGTCACAGTTCGGATGCTAGTGGCCCCCCCATGTAAGGAAGTTCCCACCACTCTGCTCTGTGTTCGCAGTGCGGGAGAGAGCAGCATCCACCGCAGTGATTTGCTCCTGGCTGCTGCAGCAGAGCAGCAGGCTCAGAAGTTCCCAGAGCGATGAAAGGGGAGGGGCCCATGGCTCTCTAGCAGGAATGCAGGGCAGGCGAGTTCACAGAGGGTATAGTGGGATACTGGAGGAGGCCAGTTATGGTGATATAATGAACAGCAGCGTCTACATTTACACTCTCACTTTAAGTTTGCTGCAAAAAGCTCTAGACCTCTCATCGAAGTGGTTTTATTTTGTCAGCAAAACAGGGCAGTTTTGTCGCCAGACGTGGCATTGCAGTGTGTGCACCAGCCACAAGCTGCTAACTGAGGAAGCATAGTTTGTTTTTCACACATCTGAGCAATATAATTCTGCTGAAATAACTTTGTAGTGCAGACCTGGCCAAAGATTCTCTCTCACACACACACACACAGACAGAGCTTGCAAGGAAAATGTCACCTGCTCCTCTGCTTTGCAGAATCCAAACACAAGCAAAGCTTGTCAGGCTCAGGTGGGGATGCAAAGAGGCAGGTGTGAGCAGACACTCTACCTTAATCACAAGCAGGCACCATGGTTTAGCTGGTTAAAGTACCTGTTTTGTAAACAGGAGATCCTGGGTTCAACTCCCAGTGGTGCTTTGTTGAGATCCTTTTAGAGCACCTGGTATTGGCTACTGCCAGAAGACAAGATTCAGAGCTAGATGGACCTTTGGTCTAGCCCAGTGTGGTTTTTCTTATGATTTAAATTACACTCACAGGCACTGATAATAGAGTTACTGATTGTTTGGGAGTTAAGAGCTGATAGGTCAGTGGTCCAAGCCCCTTGCAGGTGACCCCCTCCCCCTGGGACAGGGACAGGTCTGGGCTCTCGCACCAAATGCTCATTGTGGCTGCCAGAATCTGTGGGCAGCTCATTTAGTTTACAGCCAGGGTTGAGTCCTTGATTCACACATCAAGGATAACAACCCTTTGTTTCTCCTGCCCCAATAACATGGAGACTGGGAATCCAACACCAACCACAAGTGATCATTTCGGCAAGCAACCCGACCTATTTCCAACATACTGTGAAATCCACATGCAGACTCATACATGAAACCTTGCAAGAAAATCTTCCTGAGGGGGTCTGAAGCACCTGCTGCTGGAGGGAAGGAGGGAGCTGTGGGTTGGGATTGAGGGGCACTGGGAATAGGAGGGGGCTGTGGGTTGGGATTGAGGGGCACTGGGAATAGGAGGGGGCTGTGGGTTGGGACAGAGGAGAAGGGTGAAGAGGAGCAGGCTCTGGTTGGGAGTGAGGAGCAGTGAGCATAGGAGGGACTGAGGGTTGGGTCTGAGGGGCACTGGGAAAAGAGGGGACATGGGTTTAGGCTGAAGAGCATCTTCATTTGGAGATCCAGCAGGACAGGGGAAGGCAGCAGGTGATTCTAATTCCTTAGGGATATTCTGTGTGTTTGTATGTGTGTGTGTGTGTAGGGAAGGAACATGCTCTATGCCCAGAGGCCTTTATTCCTCCAGGCTGCAAGGACAGAGGGGATGTCAAGGAGTTGTTCCTTCAATCCCCCCCACACAAAGGCCCTTCTTAGGAAAGGAAAATCCTGGAGAGAAAGAGTAACACCAAAGAAGACTCCAGAAAGTCAGATTTTTACAATCATAGTGAGAAGTTTATCACCTGACCAGGGACTTGAACCCTGGACCCTCAGATTAAAAGTCTGATGCTCTGCCAACTGAGCTAGCCAGGCTCACATAGGAAAAGTACAAGTTGGTGCAGAGGTGAAGCTAGTCAAGAAAAAGCAAGCAGGAAACAATTGGGGAAACCTGCTGCTCTCTCTCTCTTCCCAGCCCTGGCCTGGCCTCATATTAGTGCAGGTTAAAAAGATGGGAAAATATTGGCATCTATCAGACTTTCATAGCTGTACAAGACTCAGGCACAATACAGAGGTGCTCATCTGCAAGTGCCGAATGGTTGGATTGCCTAATGCAACCTGTAGACGTCCAGGGCACACTGGGATATCGAGCCAAGTGTCCATCACCATCATCATTTCGAAGGGATAATGATAATGATGGGAAGGTTCACAATTGACTCAGCAGTTGCATACAAAGGTGCACGTTTGGCAGTTACATTGGGAAATTCTGGCTCCTTCTCAGGCTCAGGTTGGCCACCCCGGTCTAGATGTAGAAGTTACAACATTTAAACTTGAAAGAGGGGCCAATTTCCCCATCATTTCCCACCTTTACATCCAAACACGATGACTTTCTGAATGAACCCTCCTCGTTCAGCCAGAAGATCTTGGGGTGGATGTAGGAGTCACTGGATAAAATTCTCTGGACTCTGTTCAGAATCAGGTCAGAGCAGAGGTACCTAGTGATCTAGTCTGGCTGTAAAATCTATATATCAACACCAAATATGGTGTGAAATTAATCCTCAGAAACGGCTGTTCCCCACCCAGACCCCAGCAAGGGGCTCTCCAAGGAAGGGGGCTGTTGAGGAAGGAAAGAAGAAAGACGTCCTTCTCTCCCTGGAGGAACTGGGCTCTGCGCTTTGGACAGAAAGGAGGGGAAGCGAATGGTCACACGATGGCAGCAGAACCTAAGGAATGAAACACAACAGGCTTCTGAGCACGTTGCTTCTGAACAGAGAATGAACCTGACTCCCGCATCATGGGCTGGCTGGGAAGATGCTGGGAGTTCTCGTTCCCTGAGAACTGGCCCGGCTCCCTTCTCAACAGCAAACAAATCAATTCCACGTCCCCTCTCCAGAAAAACCAGCCTGGAGCCAAGGGCAGCAGGGGACGATTCCCTCCAGTTCCCACCGAGGCAGGAGAGAACCCAGGGTGTTTCTAGCAGAGCTTATGGAACTGACGTGGGGAAACCAGCCTTTAATAACAGGCAGTTCCAGTTTAAGCTCAGTGTTTTTAACAATTTTTACAACATTAAATAACCCTTCAATCGTAGTGTCACCATCCATAAAATTGCTTCAGCCTTATAGGTTCCCAAGTACAAAACTAAACATCTCTTCAAACACAAGGGAGTGGAGATCAGTCAGTGTTCAGAGCCATCCCACATAAAAGAACCATGTTGTGGTACATACTGGCCCCATCATGTGGCCATCGCCTTTCCCTCCTCTCTGTTAAAAGTTTTAGTATTTTGCACAGAAACTTTCTTCCCTCAGGAGAGACCTGGGAACCAGGGCTGCCAGCCAGACAAACACTTTTAAGAGGAGGCATAACTTGTCAAAAAATGATCTCCCCTCTTCAGTTCAGTGACAGCCTGAAATGTTACTTGTCCCGGCAGAGCTGGAGGATTGAAAGCAGCTACATCAAACCCCTGTGTAGCTCGCAGGAATGAACACAAACACTCCCTGGTATCTGAAGAGATATTTAGTTTTACCCTTGGTAAACTACAAGACTAAAGGGAAAGGCAGTGGTGCCAAATATATAGAGTGAAACATGAAACAATCGTCATAGTTATGCCCATAGTGACTGCAAAATCTTTCTATATACTTCTTATTATTTTCTCTGGTGTCTAGACATTGACTAGACCTTGACCAAGAAATTTGGCTCTTGATAAAATAATCAACTACCCCTGGTTAATGCAATGGACTAGAAATTGACTGGGGTCTCTCCACGCAGTTTCAAATCCTGCCAGCTACAGATGCATTAGTATATTGTCATTACTGTTGTCTTAGTGCCTGAGCATCCACAGAGCCAAATCTGGTCTTGCTCTGAGGCTGTCTACACTTAAAATGCTGCTATAGCACTGTGGAGAAGACGGTTGCTACAGTGACAAGAGGGGTTTTCCATCCCTGTAATAGCTATGTTGACAGAACAATCTTTACTTTCATTTAGCACTAACTAACCATGGCTTAGGTCAGCTTAATTATACTGGTTCTGGGGTCTTTCACACCCTGATAGACGTACTTGTTAGAGGGTTTATCCCATCACCCTCCCATTCCCTGGTCCTTCTCGCGTGACCAGAGAGCAGCAATGCATGAAGTACAAAGGTGAAAACAATTCAATGTTTATTGGGGTAAACTTCCAGCAAGCAATGATTCCAATTTCCTTCCTCAGTGTCCCCCTTCCCAGCTCTGACACCACAGAGCTTTGCCTGTGTCCCTGTTCCCATTCCCTGTTCCTATTTCCCCCCTTAGCAAAACATAATTCCAATTCCCCTACCCCCATCCCCACTCCCACTCCCATTCCCATTTCCATTCCCATTCCCCCCCTTACTTCCTGACTGACTGCAGACTATATAGTAAAACTGGAGTTCTGCTTAGCTATGCCTTAACCAATCATTTTACTGAAATGTAACTAACCAATCCTAACATATTGTAACATGATTATCTAACCAATTATACCCCACCACCTTAATTGGTTTACACTCAACAAATTAATTATACAACAGACAGAAAGAATCACAGCACCAGACAGAGATTATACAGACAAGCAATAGGAAAATGGGGACTACAGTGATAGAACAACAAAGAAATGAGGATTTCACACCCCAGCTATTGATCAGTGAGTTGTTCCTAGATAGGATACTATCATGGTAGAGGTTGTGGGTGCTGGTTGCTTAACTGTCTGGCCCACAGGGCAGGATTTTGAGGTTCACCATTACTTTCTCAGAATGCCAGCACCCATCTTTTGTTCACTTAAAATGGGAGCAGGGAGATTACAACACCACAGAACTCATGGAGCTCCAGGAAATGTGTAACTTTAGGTCTGGGTGAGTGTGTCTAAAATTCAGCTGTGCTGTAGAAGGTCTCTAGGAGTTGAAAGTGATGTGCCATCTCGACCGCCCTAAAGAGTTCATCAACTATTAATGAAAACTAGGGTTGATAAGTCATGTTTTTTGTAGCAGGAGGATGGTGGACTGGTCTAAAGTGCCAGTTTTAAGACTCTTTTTTCCCTATCTCTTGGGTGTTCTGGACTCTGAATAGAGATGTGGTTTCAAATCCCACTCCTGACATGACCATTTAATTCTATCTGGAGAAAATAGCCTCACTTGAATCTCCTGTGCAACAATAGAACCCCATTTGCTTAGCTTTGCTATTCCAGTAGTTGTGAGAGAAGCTCCAAACCAGGGGGAAACAGGGCCCATTCTCTTGCCCCATCAATTTTTGTCTTCCTTCATTCCAAGCCCTTTCCTCAGATACATCCGTATTTCTCACACTATTTTGTTTAATGTTCTTTGCTTTTATGAAACTTTAGAGTCATAATTTAATTGCCACACAACTGTACTTATGAAGTGAAGTGAAACACAATATATTTTGGATATTCTTGCAGAAGAGTTTTGCTTTCTGACCTGGAATTGAACAGGGCCTACCCGAGGGGGACAATGCTGCTCCCTTTTCTTGGCTCATCCAAAAAACATAAGTTCTTGGTGCCCTTTGTTTCCCTGTTCTTCAAAGGCAAATCAACTGGTGTAGCAGCTACTGAGAAAGCCTTAGAAAAGGGCCCCAAAATTGACAGCAGCTGGTTTCTGTAGTCTAGTGGTTATCACATTTGCCTAACTTGCAAAAGATCCCTGGTTTAAAACCAGGCAGAAACATTGATACTTTCCTTCCTTTGGTCCTTTATCTCTCCAGCTCCTTTCTTAAGTACATCCATAGCGTCTATGCTTTCTTCCTCATTATTTTTTTCCTTTCATGGAGCTTTAAATTTAAAAGGAGAGGCTTAGCCGGCATTTTGAGGGAAGGAACAGACCATCATTTGGGAGACTGCCAGCTCCATAACAAATCTGAGCGGAGAAGAATCCCAACCCATTGTCCTGCATATTCAGCTCCCAGCCAGCAGTTTTTCCCTTGCCTTTTTTTTTTTTTTTGAGCTAACCTTGAGTCCAGGGCGCGCACACTCTCCGCCCCACACATCAAATCTGGCCCTGCTGCAAAGTGACCCCTAAGAACCAGCAACCTGCACGAGAGCATGACTGGGGGGAAAAGGTTTCCCATGAAGCTTATAAGCCACTGGATGCGTTGGAAAGAGGCCGGCTCTGAGCGTAACAGTCAGCAAAGAAGGCCTGTTTGGGGATGTGGCTCAGTGGTACAGTGCCTGATTCACATGTATAAGGCCCTGGGTTCACTCCCCACGTTTGCCTTTCACCCCTGCTGCTTTGCTCATGCCCAGCTGGCATATGGCCCAGCCAGTCTCCCTGCACAGGTTACAGTCCTGAGCAGTGATGGCAAAGTGCCAATTGCATGGAAGCTCGGGGGGGTTCTGCTCCTAAAGCACCAGGGTGACGCTAAGATTCCCATCCACTGAGCTGCTTGATGAGGAAGGACTGGAGAGAAGGGTCCCATCAGCACAGAGGGAGGGACAAGGCCATGGAGGGGCAGTCAGTGCTGAGGGAGGTCAGTGATTTACACAAGACAGGGGACTCTGGTTCTGGAGGGGACAGGAGGTGAGGGGAGCTTGTTTACAATGATGCTGATGCTGAATAGAAAAAAAGGCTGGAGTCAATGAAACATGAGCGATAGAAGGAGAAGGGCAGCTCCACAGAGGGCCCTGGGTGCTCATACACCCCAGTTCACAAGTACACAACATAAGAATGGCCACACTGGGTCAGATCAATGGTCCATCTAGCCTAGTATCCTGTCTTCTTACAGTGGCCGATCCTAGGTGCCCCAGGGTTCCACAGGTTGACTGTGTGTTATGTGAAGAAATATTTCCTTTTGTTTGGTTTAAACCTGCTGCCTCTTCATTTCATTTGGTGACCCTTAGTTCTTGTGTCTAGAGGAGTAAATAACACTTCCTAATTTACTTTCTCCAACCCAGTCATTGCTTTATAGACCTCTATCATCTCTTTTCCAAGCTGAAAAGTCTCAGCCTTATTAATCACTCGTCATATGAAAGCTGCTCCGGACCCCTAATCATTTTTGTTGCCCTTTTCTTAACCTTTTCCAATTACAATATATCTTTTATCAGGTGGGGTGACCACATCTGCACGCAGTGTTCAATATGTGGGTGTGCCATGGATTTCTGTAGAGGCGCCCTGGCTTGTCCTAGATAGAGAGACTAGACAACCAGGGATCCAGCCCCCTACAGTGATCCCATGGACAAGAACCTGGTTGTTAGTGGGGTGAAGGTTTCCTCTGGACAAAGGGGAGCTGAAATCCCTCAGTGTCCTGGAACTTAAGCAATGAAAGCTTCAAACCCTTTATAGCCGTGCGTTGAGGTGCATCAGCAGAAGGTTGGGCTGTAGCAGGGGTCGGCAACCGATGGCACACGTGCCAAAGATGGCATGCAAGCCAATTTTTAATGGCACGCTGGGGCCTGCTGGGACTCCAGCGTGCCATTAAAATCCTGCCAGCACGCCAACCCGCTGGCCCCTCCCCTGCCTTCCCCTGGAGCCCTGCCGCCGCACGCACAGCGCTCTGGGGGCCGGGGCTCCGCACTCCCGCGGGGCAGCGTTTGGCTCTGCGGGGAGTGAAAGACGCTCCCCGCTCATCCAGCACCCTGCTGCCTTGCGCACAGCACTTTGAGGGGCGGGGCTGTGCACGGCAGCCGGGCTCCGAATGAGCAGGAAGCCTCATGGTAAGGGGTCTGGGGCTGGGGTTGGGGTAAGCGGGGGCAATCAGGGCCAGGGAGCAGGGTGGGTTGGATGGGGGTGGGATCCTGGGGTTGGGGTGGGGTCTCTGGAGGGCAGTCAGGGACCGGGGGTGCTGGATGGGGCATGGGAGTCCCGGGGTCTGTTAGGGGTGGGGGTGGATAGGAGACAGGGCAGTCAGGGAACAGGGAGCAAGGAGGGTTCTGGGGGCACAGTTAGGGTGGGAGGGTCTCTGGGGTCAGGAACAAGGAGCTGAGGGGGTTGGATGAGTCGGGAGTTCTGGGGGCTGTCAGGAGGTAGGGGTGTGGAGAGTGGTTGTGGCAGAGAGCTGGGGGTGTATGGGTCCAGAGTTCTGGGGTCCTGTCAGGGGCGGGGAGCAGTTGGATAGGCATGGGAGTCTGGGAGGTTCTGTCTGGGTGCGGGGGTGTGGATAAGGGTTGGGGCAGTCAGGGGACAGGTAGGGGGTAGGTTCCTAGGGGGGCAGTCAGGGGACACGGGGCAGGGAGGCTTAGATAGGGAGTGGGGTCCCAGGAGGGGGTAGTCGGGACAAGGAGCGGGGGGATGGGGGTTCGGGGGGGCCATCACCCAGCCCTCTGCCCGGAGCCCTGACCCCATGCCCCTGCCCTGAGCCTTGCACCCCCACATCCCGCCCAGGCCCCTGCCCTGAGCCCTGTACCACCCAGCCCTTTGTTAACTCCTTCACCCCTCCACCCCTCCACCCCTGACTCTGGCACCCCCACACATACCCAGCCCCCCTACTCTGACACCTGCACCCCCTCTCATGCCCCCAGCCCTGACTCTTGCATCCCCACATCCCCAGCCTCCCCATATCCCATGCACCCCGCACATCCCCACCCCCACCCTGAGCACCAAACGGGAGCTCCTGCACCCCTCTGCACACATTCCCACCTGCACCCCTCACGCAAATGGGAGCTCCCCAGGTAAGTGCCCCCACACCCAAACCTCCTGCCCCAACCCTGAGCCCCCTCCCTCATTCTAGCTCCTGGGCAGACCCTTCACCCCCAGCCCTGTGCTCGGTCCACTCCCACCCTCAGCTCAGTGCAGAGAGAGGAAGAGAATGGGCCAGAACCAGGGAGAAGGTAGGTACCCACTGTATGTGGGCAGGGCCGGGACCCCACACCGGCAGCGGGCTGAGCGGGTCCGGCAGCCGGGATCCCGGCTGGCAGGAGCCGGAGGATGGAACCCCTGAGCGGCAGTGGGCTGAGCCGCTGCCGGTCTGGGGTTCTGGCTGCCAGACCCTTCCCAGCTGGGGTCCTGGCCGCAGGCCCCACTCAGCCCACTGCCGGCCTGGGTGAACAGAACCCCAGACCAGCAGCAGGTTGAGCGGGACAACGGTGTAAGATCAACATTTTAATTTAATTTTAAATGAAACTTCTTAAACATTTTGAAAACCTTGTTTATTTTACAATACACTAATTTAGTTATATAATATATAGACTTGTAGAGAGAGACCTTCTAAAAAACATTAAAATGTATTACTGGCACCCGAAACCTTAAATAAGGGCTTGGCTACACTTACAAATTTGCAGCACTGCAGCAGGGTGTGAAAACACACCCTCTGCAGCGCTGCAAATTGCGGCGCTACAAAGCGCCAGTGTGGTCAAAGCCCCAGCGCTGGGAGCCGCGCTCCCAGCGCTGTCCGTTATTCCCCACAGGGAGGTGGAGTACGGACAGTGCTGGGAGAGTTTAAGTGTAGCCATAGTCTTAGAGTGAATAAATGAAGACTTGGCACACCGCTTCTGAAAGGTTGCCAACCCCTGGGCTGGAGGAACCTGGAGAGTACATTTCTGATCTACATTTCTATTTGTTTGGTTTTTGTAGGTTAAATTAATGCAGCCTCTGGTCCACTCTCTCCCAAGGGTGTAATGTTGCTGTGCACAATGAGAAATCTTGGGGAAAGATTGAAATGAAATGGAAGCAGCATATGGTGGCAGAACCTAAGGAATTAAAAGCCCATTGATTCTTATGTGTGTGCACTGCCTCTGAACCAGACGTGTAATTTTTCTCGCTTTGTGGCTGCAGACAGTAAAATATTTAAATATCTATCAGGGATGGTCTAGACAGTATTTGGTCCTGCCATGAGGGCAGGGGACTGGACTCGGTGACCTCTCGAGGTCCCTTCTCGTCCTAGAGTCTATGAATCAATGAAACTCTGGCTTTTCCTGAATGCTGTAGACTGTGAGTTCCTGGGAAAGGGCAGGGGGAGAGGGAGCAAGAGGAGAAAGGCAGAGACACTGGAGAAGAATCATGGGGAGAGAAGAAAGAGACAGAGAACACAGAGAGACAATCAATGATTGAAGATGTCCCAACTCCATCTTGCTCCTCACAGGTGTTCAGAAAGCTGGGTAGTTGTAGGTTTCAAATATCAAGGGGCTCTCCACATACCTGATCTCTCTCCCCCGGCTCCCATTTTAGCATTAACTTTTATTTTGAAATGTTTGGCTTACCCCTGATCTTCACTTTCCCTAACTGTATTGCAAGTTGGGTGGGTTTTTTTGTTGTTTTTTTGCTTCCCTTTTGTTCATATCAACATAATTGTAACAGCAAAGGAATCTGTAGGAGCAAAAACTGACTCAAAACTTTATTTCCCCATCATGCAGGAACATGGTACAAACAGCTCATGCAGCTGGAATCATCACACGGAAGCCAGGGGATGGGAGATGCAGGTTTCCAAGTGTTCTGTCTTCTCAGATGACACATTCCAGCCCCTTGTAGTCCTCCCTCCTGTGTGACCTGCTGGGCTTTGACACACTTATTGTCTCATTCTATGGATAATGTGATTGTAACAAAATGTGACTGAAATTAAACCACTTCCAGACAAGGAACCAACAAAAGAGAAAAGCCATTATTGCATTGACTAGGAATCAAACCCAGGTCAACGGTTTGGAAGGCAGCTATGCTCACCACTATACCACCAACACAGCTGGCGGGAGCAGCTTTCCTGCAGGCTATGCGTGCTGCCAAAGGGGGTTACACGTGACCATGGAGCTAGTAAGCAGGGTGGATGGGCTGGAAGCCGCCTGACAGCTGGGAGCAGAGTTAGGAGGTAAAGGTGAAAACAGATCTCAGTGGAAGCTGACCCCACACCCAACCTGCCCCTAGGAGAGGGGAACTGAAGCTCAACTTCAATCATAGAAAACTCTTCCCTAAGAAGGAAGGGGATGGCTTGTTTTAAAGACAAGGTTTGTGGGTTTTGCCCACTACATACAGAGGGGCTGGATAGCGCTGAGTCCAGACAAGACTCTGCTAGGATAAGGAAGAAATTCAGGCTTCCAGTGAGCTGAAGGAGGGAGATGATATTTTGACAGCGATGGACACCTCATCTTAAAGGCCTTTGTCTGCCTCCTTTCTAGTGACTGTTTGGCACAGGAATGCAGCCCCCACTCCTGGGTGTCTCCTGTGGAAATAATGTTTCTGTGCAAAACACAAAAGCTTTTCACAGAAAGAAGGGAAAGGAAATGGGACAGGAATGTAAGGAATGAAACAGCAGATACTTCTCCCACGTGCATTGACTTTGAACCTTGTTGTTTGCCATGTTGTTATATCCCTGTTGTTCCCTGGACATGAGAGGTGGGGCAGGGAGGTGGGGGCTCACATATCGTCTTTCAAAGGACCAAGGAAGGGAGTGTTATTTACTCCTTCTCATAACACAAGAACTAGGAGGAGTCACCAAATGAAATGAATAGGCTACAGGTTTGAAACGAAGTATTTCTTTGCACAACGCACAGTTAACCTGGGGAACCCTTTACCAGAAGATCTTGTGAAAGCCAAGACTAGAACAGAGTTCAAAAAAGAACTAGAGAAGTGCACAGAGGATAGGTTCCTCGATGGCTATTAGCCAGGATGGGCAGGGATGGTGTCCCTCGCCATTGCTTTCCAGAAGCTGGGAATGAGCAACAGGAGAACCACAGAGCAATGACAAAGCCAGGCTGTCATGGGCGAGTAGTTAAGGGGATGCACTAAAAATCCAGTGGCGTCATCCCCCTCCTCTCCACCCCCAAGCAGCTTTGAATCTTGATGACTCTGAAATTCCACTGCCTCAGCATCCTCAACCCCCACTGGAGGCCAGTGTAGAGTCTTTAGATCCCTGTTCATATTTCATACTCCAGTTGATGCACCATTCCTGCCCAGCAACTCACCGTCTGCCCCAGGAGAACCAGCTGGTGGGCTGCACCCACAGGCAGACAACTTATACTGCTCCCCTCAGAGCAGCAGCCGCAGCAGTTGGCAGCTAATCCCCACCTAAGGCTTTGGGGAAGGAGATGGGGATCACGTGTTATTTCTTTCGTACATCGAGTCTCACTGTGTTTGAACATATTTCTCTCTAACTCTGATATAAATTTAGAGCCCCTCCCCCCATTTCGGCTTTGTAAGAGCCTCATTTCTGTACATAAAACATAAGAACAACCATACTGAGTCAGACCAATGGTCCATCCTGCCAAGTGTCCTATCTCCCAAGAGTGGTCAAAGCCAGATGCTTTAGCGGGAATTAACAGAACACGTAATCATGAAGTGATCCATCCCGTTGCCCATTCCTGGCGTCTTTACAGATGTGAACACAAAGAGACACTTGCAGCTACTTAGAATCAGAGAAGATTAGGGTTGAAAGAAAACTCAGGAGGTATCTAGTCCAACCCCATACTCAAAGCAGGACCAATCACCAACTAAATCATCCCAGTCAGGGCTCTGTCAAGCCGGGCCTTACAAACCTCTAAGGATGGAGATTGTACCACCTCCCTAGGGAACCCATTCCAATACTTCACCACCCTCCTAGTGAAAAAGTTTTTCCTAATATCCAACCTAGACCTCCCCCACTACAACTTGAGACCATTGCTCCTTGTTCTGTCATCTGCCACCACTGAGAACAGCCGAGCTCCATCCTCTTAGGACCACGCTTCAGGTAGTAGAAGGTTGCTCTCAAATCCACACCTCACTCTTCTCTTCTGCAGACTAAATAACTCCAGTTCCCTCACCCTCTCTTCATAAATCATATGCCTAGATCTCCTAATAATTTTTGTTGTCTTCTGCTGAACACTCTCCAATTTGTCCACATCCTTTCTGTAGCGCGCGGGGGGGGGGAACTGGATGCAGTACTCCAGGTGTGGCCACATCAGTGCCAAATAGAAGGGAATAATCACTTCCTTTGATCTGCTGGCAACATTCCTACTAATGCTGCCCAATATGCTGTTAACCTTCCTGGCAACAAGGGCACATTATTGACTCATATCCAGCTTCTTGTCCACTGTAATCCCCAGCTCCTTTTCTGCAGAACTGCCACTTAGCCAGTCTGTCCCCAGCCTGTAGCGGTGCATGGGACTCTTCCATCCTAGAGAGTAGGAATCTCCACTTGTCCTTGTGGAGAACAAGAAACCTCATCAGATTTCTTTTGGCCCAATTCTCCAATGTGTCTAGGTCACTCTGGACCCAAACCCTACCCTCCAGCGCTTGGATTCTTTATGTGCTTTCACAGAGCGAAGAGCACATGTTCCATGATTTCATAGGGCAGAGTTTTATGCTATAGGGAGCTTTCCCTGTGTGGATCAACATAGACGCACATTGTGACCCTTCTCAGGGTGCTGAGGGCCGTGAGTCTCCTTGTGGCCACCTGCCACAAGGAATAGGGACTTTTGCATTTGGCAGCTGGATGTCAGTGACCAAACTCACCAGCCTTTCAGGCAGTCAAGCACCCTCCTCTGAGCGACAGCAACCTTAACAGTTGACAATAAAGGCACCTTAACCCCTCAGTTCCTTGAATGTGTCCCCCTCTGGGGTCCAGCTCCAATCACCAGATACTCAGGGTATGTCTATCCTATCTGCTGAATTAGCGGGCAGCTATCGATCCAGCGGGGGGGGGGGGGGGGTTGATCTATCGCGTCTAGTGTAGATGCAATAAAATCGATCCTCAAGTACTCTTCTGTCGACCACTGTACTCCAGCTCGGTGAGAGGCACAGGCAGAGTCTACAGGGTAGCTGCAGCAGTTGACTCACCGCGATGAAGACACCATGGTAAGCCGACCTAAGTACATCGACTTCAGCTACATTATTCATGTAGCTGAAGTTGCGTAACTTAGATTGATTCCCTCTCCTAGAGTAGACCAGGGCTCAGAAAAATCCCAGATCCTCTCTGCCTGAAGCAATGGTACATCCCAGGTTACCAGTTTTACTGTAGCCCACTGCTACTGGATCACACACAGCACTTGAGCACAGTTATTGAACAAAGGGAAATTTCTTTAACAAGGGACAGAGATTTAAACAAACAATTGTGAATGATGGAAACCAACTGTTACCAACAAAACAAAATCACAAAATGCAACCTACACTTTTTAATAGTTACCTTTCCTACCTAAGTAGATTGAAGTGTGAGGTGACAGTCTATTGCAGTGACTGCTAGTCCCTAGGAGCCAGGGCCCTGCCTTTCTTGAAGCACCATTGGTCATTAGTGATCTCCTTGGTGAATGGAACCAGAGTGTTTCTCTCCACCGTGTTATAAAATGAATCAGTCTTTTGTGTATATTCACAGAAAGGACCATTTCCTCATTGTCATATTGTCGTTTACACTTCCACAGGGTTTCGATGGCTATAATTTGTCTTTGATAGTTTTCCATTGGCTTTTCTGGGTTGGTGCAAAGGTTGACAATGCAGCAACACACCACATAACTGGCTAGCAAGGGACGGGTGACAATTCCCTCCCACTTGAATGGGCCATTCCCAACAAGACCTTTGATTGGGGTGACTCACTTTCATGACAATACCATATGGGCATAATTTTCCATATACTTACATGACTCCTTCAATAGGACTCATACACACCTCTTGCAGTGATCAGGAGTAACAATAATTTACAAGCTTTCAGTAGAGATCTCACTGCTATGCTTCCTGGATAAATATCATAAAAATCAGTGCATTAGGTGTGATGAGTTTGTCAGGTCTGAGGCAGGAGTTTCTTGTGAATTACTTTGACCTCTCTGCCAATTGGCACCAAAGAGCATTTATCACACATGCACTGAGCTACACAGTCACACTCTGATAGAACAGAAAGGCCAACACAAAAAATAGAGAAAGGAACAATCAAATACTAAAATGACAATGGTTGGAACTCAACATTTCTCTCAGTCTTTGGACTGATGGGTACTAAGAGCTTTTCCCTCAGTTGAACCAGGTGATCGGACAGCTGGCTCAGCCCTCCATACTAGCAGCTTTCTCACATATAGGGAGATGGGTCAAAATTGGAATTTATGTCATGACTCGCTTCCCAGAGGGGATCAATCTGTCTAAGGCTATGTTTACCCTTCAAACACTGGAAATATTCTTCTGACAACATAACACTGTCTACACTGGGGCTTTGGTCACATTAACTACTTCTCTCAGTGGAGTGGATCTTTCATACTCCTGAGAGATGTGGCCATGTCAACATGGCTTTTCAGTGTAGACCAGACTCTAGATGGCTTTTAGATATGAAAGGCAGTGGACTTCAGCCTTTTCCTTGGTATTGATGGTTGACAACTGCAGCTTTCCTACCTGCTGGACACATCCTATGACAGATGTCAGGCCTTTCTTTTGCAAATTAGAGAAGTGGGGAGGGAAAAAGTTAGACAACTTGTCTCCTTGAGTAGTTTTCCTTTTAATAGAAATTGACTTTGAAGCTAAGCAAAATATGCTCTATTTGAAATACAAAAAAATAAAATCTTATACACTCTTTCTAACACCTATTCTCCCACCGCAACCTTTGGAGTGAGGTTTTCTACCAGAACTCCTTACACTACAGGAGGTAAATTAAATCAAATTAACTTTTGAAGATTAACCATCATTTCCTGTACAACTAAAAAAGAAAAAAAAAACAAGACAACTTTCAGTTTTCCAAAATAATTCAGATTATCAAACAATTAGTCTCTTACTCTTTAACCAATAACATCACCTATAATTTCATTTTCACTAGTAACACTAATATATTCGAAGATCACAAATTCTGGTCACATATGTTAGTTTTCTTTTAATCCCCATTGCCAACAACTGAACCTTGGCTCAAGTTGTGGTTTGTCCCAACACTTCTGTGAGTTCATATATCTCTGGTTCCTCTGCCATGCGTGTTGGTGGAAGGGGTCTCCTATGCGGGAATGTTAGCATCATGAGGAAAAATACCTCTCTTTTCACACTTTAAATCTTTCAATGTAGTAGGAAGTAGGGGAGAAGTGATACAAATGCATAAAACACAAGAGAAAACTGTCTGGTCTACACTAAAGACTTTTATCGGTATAATTATTGCTCAGGGGTGTGAAAAATCAACACAGCTGAGCAACGTAGTTACACATCTCTAATCCCCTGCGTAGACAGCGCTACATCAGCAGAAGGCCTTCGCCTGCCAACATAGCCATCTGAGACCATATTGATTTAAACAATTGAACTACACTGTGCTCATATGCACTTCCTTCAGTTAGTCGGGGGTCTGCTGCTGTTCACCACTTCCAAGTGGAGATTTTAAATCACTGCGGTGTCTTTGTTAGCACGGCCAGTAAATTGGAGAGTTCTCTCCTACTGACAGAACTGCACTTGAAATTTCTCCATATCATCATGGAAGGATGGGAAAAAAGCAAAGCTGAAGTGAGAAATGATGACTTTAGCAAATGGTCATTTGTCTTAAATTCACCAATAAATCTGAGCTGAACTACTATCTAATTGTGTGACCATACAGCCATCAAGAAAAATAGAAACCCAGATCACAGAGAGATAGAATACATGACAATGAAAGTGTAAACTGAAATTCCAGAGCAGGTTACATCTAATCAGGACAAGAGATTCTCCCATCACATTCTCCTCTGATCCATTCAAACATATTTCATTGAGCACTGTCTCAATAGTCAGTTATGTTATTTACAATGTTTAGTATCCTAGCATCCCCATAATGGGGGAAAAAACAACCACCTTGCCAGAATTGGCTTTACCAATAGATGGAACCTGGGATTTAAACTGGAAATGATCACACTGCGATTAGGATCCATTTGAATTCCCCTTCCCAGTCTTTGATACTTTCATCTCCAGTCATAGCAACTCTGGTATAGGATTAAATAAGTCAAAGCATCATCTCCAAGCATAGACAACTGAGAACTGTTCCTCACAGGACACTTTGAGAAGTGGAGGGGTAGACGATAATCTCTGCCTGGCTCAGACAACAGGTAACAATTCTGCCATGATGGGGAAGGAGGGAATCTCTGAGTCACCCCATCTCCTTCCAAGTATCAGAGGGGTAGCCGTGTTAGTCTGGATCTGTAAAACGTGACCAAGAGTCCTGTGGCACCTTGTAGACTAACAGACATATGGGTGCATAAGCTTTTGTGGGTGAATCCCCACTTCGTCAGATGCATGTAGTGGAAATTTCCAGGGGCAGGTATAAATATGCAGGCAAGAATCAGTCTAGAGATAACAAGGTTAGTTCAATCAGGGAGGATGGGCCCCTCTTCTAGCAGCTGAGGTGTGAACACCAAGGGAGGAGAAACTGGTTCTGTAGTTGGCGAGCCAGGCACAGTCTTTGTTTAGTCCTGAGCTGATGGTGTCAAATTTGTAATGAACTGAAGCTCAGCAGTTTCTCTTTGAAGTCTGGCCCTGAAGTATTTTTGCTGCAGGATGGCCACCTTAAGATCTGCTATTGTGTGGCCTGGGAGGTTGAAGTGTTCTACAGGTTTTTGTACATTGCTTATGCTCCAATACGTATTTTAGTCTATAAGGTACCACAGGACTCTCTGTCGCTTTTTACATCTTCTTCCAGTGTCACAGAGGCTGAAATGACACTTTTCTTGCCCCTGCTCCTCTTCATTTAAATGTCATATGAAAAGTTCCCATGATAACTGCTCTTCAGCACAACATGAGAACAATTGGCAATGATACAATCTGTAACACTGGTGACTCTAACAATAACTTTGCAATAGGAGGAATGGTATAAATGTGATGCTCCCTGGTTCCTGATAGGAAGGGCACACTAGAATTACTCATGGGATAATGGAGTTGATAGAAAGGACAAATGAGTCCACCTCAAAGAGGTCAAACTACAAAATGCAAAAATGGGCCACTCACTCATCTGGACAAGCTGAGGGATATCGGTGCTTCAAACAGCTTGTAAAAGTGGGAATCAGGAAAGTATTAAAGTAGTGACAGCCCTAGAGGTTTTTATGGTGTTGATCCCCCTTGCAGATTCTCTGATGGCTCACATGGGCTCAGTGGCAAGACAAGGTTTTTCCACACTCACTGCTTCCATTGGGTCGCATACCTGTGTGGATTCTCTGATGGCTGATAAGCTGCTGGCGGTGAATGAAGTTTTTTCCACAATCACTGCAGGCCTCTCTCCTGTGTGGATTCTGAGATGGGTAAGAAGGTGTGATCTGTGATTGAAGGTTTTCCCACACTCACTGCATACATAGGGCCTCTCTCCTGTGTGGATTCTCTGATGCTCAGTAAGGCCTGAGCTGCGAGTGAAGCTTTTCCCACACTCACTGCATTCATAGGGTCTCTCCCCTGTGTGGAGTCTCTTATGAACAACAAGATTTGATCTGTAAGTGAATGTTTTCCCACATTCACTGCATTCAAAGGGCCTCTCCCCTGTGTGGATTCTCTGATGTTGAGAAAGGTCTGAGCTGGTAATAAAGCTTTTTCCACACTCACTGCATTCATAGGGCCTCTCCCCTGTGTGCATTCTCCAATGCCTAATAAGGCCTGAGCTGCGCCTGAATTTTTCCCCACACTCACTGCATTCATAGGGCCTCTTCCCTGTGTGGATTCTCTGATGTCGAGAAAGGGCTGAGCTGTGATTGAAGGTTTTCCCACACTCACGGCATTCATAGGGCCTCTCCCCAGTGTGGATTCTCTGATGTACAGAAAGGGCTGAGCTGATAGAGAAGCTTTTTCCACACTCACTGCATTCATAGGGCCTCTTCCCTGTGTGGATTATCTGATGTTTAGAAAGGTCTGAGTTGGTAATAAAGCTTTTTCCACACTCACAGCATTCATAGGGCCTCTCCCCTGTGTGGATTCTCTGATGAACAGAAAGGGCTGATCTGCAAGTGAAGGTTTTTCCACACTCACAGCATTCATAGGGCCTCTCCCCTGTGTGGATTCTGTGATGAGCAGAAAGGGCTGAGCTGCAAGTGAAGGTTTTTCCACACTCAGTGCATGTATTTTTCCTCTTTCCCATGAGGACTTCCTGCTGTGTTGTGGTTTCCTTGACGCTCTTCTGAGTTCCCCGACAGGAAATAAATTTACCCACTTTCTCCCTGACTGGTTTCCCTGCTCTTTTCTGGTCTGTGCTGAATCTGACAGGATTTTCCTGCTCATGTCTCCTGGACACATTCCTTTCGACCTTTGCGATAATTCTCTGTGTTTTTCCACTTGCTCAACATTTCCCTGCTGAGAATTCTGCTCCTCTTTCTCACACACCATTGCGTCACCTGCTGTGATAGAGACAGAAACCTCAAACAGGGATGGAAAGGGGAAGGCCAAACTAAAACAAGTGCTGGAAAGAGGTCAAATAAAAACAAGAACTGAACTCCCCCAAACTCTTGCCCCAAACAGGAGAGAGGAGGGGCATTCAGCCTTCACATCCCATCCACATTCACAGGGGGAAGGGAGGAAGCTACTGCCTGGTGTCTGCTAGGGTCTACAGGAAGCCATGAGCTATATTTACCCTAAGGATACGACCCCTGTTAGGGACAATATTGAACTGAGAGACCTTCCAAGGGCTTTGTAGGGCATCCCAGATGTTTCCTTCAGACACTTACAGATTCCGAGTTGGTTTAATCTTTCCTCACCTATGCTGGGAACTCTCAGGATCTCTCTTTCCTCTGAACCCTGGAGGTCTGGGGCCCATGGCTCGTCCCCTTGTTCCAGCTGGGAGATTATATGAGGTTTGGAAACTGGAAACCCTGCTCAGTTGAAAGAAAACAAAGGAGTTCAGTTGATTTCATATGACTGTGTCATAAAAAACACTATTAATGTAACTTCAGTGCTTAGTGTGAGCTGGTGTGCCTGGGGCAGTCCACACTGAAAATACCAAGATCAGGGCAGGCTGAAAAAGGGAGAGCAGATGCTCCCAAAACTGGTGGTTAACACGGAAGTTAAGTTCACTGATCTGTCACCAACTGTGCTTCTGATCCCCCACACTGGTTACCGAGAAACTGAAAAAAAGACATCACACGGCCCCCTTTACTGCATTCCAGTTCTCTGACTCCCAATCAGCACCTAGGTCCGGCACAGTGAGAGGTTATTTAAAAACTCTGCTCACATAAACAAAGTGTTCTTCTGACCCTAGAGTCAGCCACATTACCAGGTCTGTATAGGTTTGGATCTTACCCAGAATACTATGATGCCAGCCAGTCCTTAGCATCTAAACTAAAGGTTTATAAGCAAGAAAGCATCTAAACTAAAGGTTTATTATAAAAGAAGGAAAGAAAAAGGAAGTTGTTAAAATGGGAAAGCAGTCAGATACATTCAGAAATCTATATATCTGGTTCTTAGCAGTATTAGTGAGTTTCTGGCTTGAAAGGCTCTCTGGTACACATCCACATCATTCAGTCATAGAATCATAGAATCATAGAATTCAAGATCAGAAGGGACCATTATGATCATTTGGTCTGACCTCCTGCAAGATGCAGGCCACATAAGCCGATCCACCCACTCCTTAGCAAGTGACCCCTGCCCCATGCTTCGGAGGAAGGCGAAAAACCTCCAGGGCCATTGCCAATCTTCCCTGGAGGAAAATTCCTTCCCGACCCCAAATATGGCGGTCAGCTGAACCCCGAGCATGCGGGCAAGACTCTCCAGCCAAACCCTCTGGAAAAGGTTATATCATACCAGGCACATAATTGACCTATTGACTAAGCCCGTTATCCTATCATACCATCCTCCATAAACTTATCTAGCTTAATCTTAAAGTCATGGAGGTCCTTCGCCCCCACTGTTTCCTCGGTAGACTGTTCCAGTATTGCACTCCCTGATGGTTAGAAACCTTCGTCTAATTTCAAGCCTGAATTTCCTGACTGACAGTTTATATCCGTTCGTCCTCGTGTCCACATTAGCACTGAGCTGAAATAATTCTTCTCCTTCCTGGTATTTATCCTCTGATATATTTAAAGAGTGTAATCATATCTCCTCTTATCCTTCTTTTGGTTAAGGAAAACAAACCGAGCTCCTCAAGTCTCCTTTCATACGAAAGGCCTTCCATTCCTCGGATCATTCTAGTGGCCCTTCTTTGTACCTGTTCTAGTTTGAATTCATCCTTCTTAAACATGGGAGACCAAAACTGCACACAATACTCCAAATGAGGTCTCACAACGCCTTATATAACGGGACTAGCACCTCCTTATCCCTACTAGAAATACCTCGCCTAATGCAACCCAAGACCGCATTAGCTTTTTAACGCCACATCACATTGCCTACTCATAGTCATCTTGCGATCAACCAGGACTCCTAGGTCCTTCTCCTCCTCCGTTACTTCCAACTGGTGCGTCCCAGCTTATAACTAAAGTTCTTGTTAGACATCCCTAAATGCATAACCTTACACTTCTCACTATTGAATTTCATCTTGTTACTAATACTCCAGTTTACAAGGTCATCTAAATCTCCTGGAGAATATCCCGATCCTCTTCCGAATTGACAATACCCCCCAACTTGGTGTCATCCGCAAACTTTATCAGCCCACTCCTACTCTTGGTTCCCAGGTCAGCAATAAATAGATTGAATAAAATCGGACCCAAAACCGAGCCTTGAGGAACTCCACTGGTAACCCTCCAACCGGACAGTTCCCCTTCAATACTACCCTCTGCAGTCTCCCTTTAACCAGCTCCTGATCCACATCTGGATTTTCATTTCGATCCCCATCTTTTCCAATTTAACCAGTAATTCTTCATGCGGGACCGTATCAAACGCCTTACTGAAATCCAGATATATGAGATCCACCGCATTTCCCTGGTCTACAAAATCTGTTACTCTCTCAAAGAAGGAGATCAAGTTGGTTTGGCACGATCTCCCGTTCGTAAATCCATGCTGTAATCTATCCCAGTTGCCATCGGCCTCATGCTCCGAACCACTCTCTCTTTAAGATTTTTCCATGACTTTGCATACTACAGATGTTAGACTAACAGGCCTATAATTCCCGGGTCACTTTTTTCCCCTTCTTGAATATAGGAACTACATTAGCTAATCTCCAGTCAGTCGGTACAATCCCGAATTTAGGGATTTATTAAAGATTATCGCTAACGGGCTAGCAATATCCTCGCCAATTCCTTAATATTCTAGGATGAAGATTATCCGGGCCCCCCGATTTACTTCCGTTAAGCTGTTCAAGTTTGGCTTCTACCTCAGATACCGTAATGTCTACCCCCATATCTTCATTCCCATCGGTCCCTCTATCACTATTCCTTAGCCCTTCATTAGCCTCATTAAAGACCGAGGCAAAGTATTCGTTCAGATATTGTGCCATTCCAAGATTATCCCTAATCTCCACTCCATTTAAAGTTTTAAGCGGTCCCACTTCTTCTTTCTTGGTTTTCTTCCTATTTATATGGCTAAAAAACCGCTTGCTATTGGTTTTAATCCCTTCGCTAGGTCCATCTCCACTCGTCGCTTTGCCTTTCTCACAGCTTCCCTGCACCCTCTGACCTCAATAAGGTAGGTTTCCTTGCTGATCCCTCCCATTTTCCACTCCTGGTACGCTTTCTGCTTTTTCTTAATGACCCCTCTAAGACGCTTGCTCATCCAGCTCGGTCTAAAACTGCTACCTACGAGCCGTTTCCCCCTTCTCGGGATACATGCCTCTGACAACTCCTGCAACTTCAACTTGAAGTAACCCCAGGCGTCATCTGCCCTTAGATCCCTAAATATGTTAGCCCAGTCCACTTCCCTAACTAGTCGCCTTAATTTAGTAAAATTAGCCCTTTTGAAATCATACACCCTAGTCTCAGATGCACTATTGATTATCCTCCCATTTATTTGGAAACGAATTAGCTCATGATCACTCGAGCCAAGGTTGTCCTTTGTTCCACGGTTCAGTTTGTAGAGAAGTTGCTCCAGAGGTAGGAAGAGGGACTGAAGACAAAATGGAGATGATGCAGCTGACCTTTATATTCCTTTCCCCATGTGTCTTCTACTTCCTGTGTCCCAAACACAAGCTTCACAGCACATGGCATAGAAAAGCCTTGGAGGTCTCAGTACACAGGCATACCCCTGCATGTCTTGCTGACTCAATAGGTGTCTCCCCTTGATCTTTTCAATGGGTTCATTGTACAGCTGATGACCCTGGATGGGCCATCGAACAGGCTGGGCAGCGCCGATGCCAATATGTCTGGGGGTGTCACTCAGAAACACTACACAAGTCTGGAATACAGATCTACCCTACATATCTATACCTCACAATACAAAGAAACAAGATTATCAAACTTGGAAAATCATAACATTTTCATTGACACCTTACATGGCATATCTAGCACGATTCATTGCAATTTCATTATATTGGTATTTATAATAAAATAATAATAATAATATAAAATGTGTCTCAATTCCCTACAGTGTCACTTAATAAACCAGTGAATTCCCAGGACCGGTTCCCCAGGTGTTTGAATATGCCTAACACCTTGCTTTTGAGGGACTGAAATACCCACATATATTTTGGGAACACACAGACAGACACTGTGCAAGTCTGGGCCCCTATGTTCACTCTTCTAGAAAATTATGATCAATTTTGTTCATAGTATGTGTCAGGGCTGAATCTCCACTCTGTCACCTGAGTGCAGAAAGTGGGGGCCGCCAGGATTCTAAAAATTAATTTGTGCAACTCTAGGCTTGTATTAAACCCCCAAAGTTACAGCTTTTCTCTGACCTTGGCTTGGTAAATGCTGCCACCACACAAATGCAAAAAAACCCCAAACCCTTGGACCCAGGAAGGAGCATTTGAGAATTCTTCCCTGTGGGGCACCCTCAAGCCCTTTCACCTCCCCTCCGGGAAAGAGCTGAGAAAGAAAACAAAGGACACCAAAAATCTAACCCTGTTCTTAAGAGAGAGAAATTTTATTAAGATTGAAAAGAAAAACAATAAATCTGGAACTTAGGCTTTTGCTAGATCTTAAAAGAAACAATTGTTGTAAGCACCCAAAATAGCTTTCCTGGGGGTTCAGCTTAAAGCTTAGAAGCAAACAAAAGCATCTGGGATAGCACAGAGGAGCTCCAAAAGCCAAAATAAAAAATATAAACCTGATTGTGTCTGTCTAAACATTCCCTGTCCAAATCATTTCTTCTAGGGATGGAAGATGAATTTTCAAACCTGCTTCAAGCCATACACAGCATTGCTACTTCATGTCGCCTTCTCCGGAGAACAACAGACAAAGGGAAAGTTACTGTCCCATTTTAAAAAGTTCTAGTCTTTCCATTGGCTCTTTTGGTCAGGTGCCCACTCCTTTTCTTTTACCTATGGCCTTGTTAACCCTTTACAGGTAAAGCAGGCAGAGAAGTCACACCAACAAGGATTTTACAGCAATCTGGCTGGCTGGGTGTTTATAAAAGGGAGATCCCTTCCCTCCCCCTTCATTTATCACTGTATGGCTTGTTCGGTACCATTTGAAAAGACAATCTACTGAAAATCCTCCTTAAAATGTGTAGCAACACTGTATGTAAAGTTATGAGATTTTACGGCATGATGTTACTGAAAAAGTTGCAACCCTAACCCTAAGTTCCTCAGAGACAGCAAGGCAAACAGCTGGTCAAATAGCCATTCTCCAGGAGAGGGAAGGTGTGAAGAAGACATTTACATTCCATCACAGGGACCACTTGAAGGTCATATCTACGAGAGCCTGTCACCATGACTCAGCTGAGAACTGGATTTGTTTCTAGTACAAAGGACTGAATTATAAAGAGAGGTGAGGAAAATGCATGAGACTCTCTCTCTCTCCCCCCTTTCCCTCTGCTCATGACAACTCCTGAAGAACTGAATGTGGGCAGCAGGGGCAGGTTAGAGGGATTCCCGGCTGAAAGGAAAACCAGCCTGTCTCAGCAGATGGTGAGAGAAACATTTGTTTTAAATCCGTTTTAGCTGGTTAACTTAGATGTTAGTTTGTGTTTTATCTTGCATTTCTTTCGTAAACAATTCTGACTTTTATGCCTCGTTACTTGTAGTCACTGGAAAAAATTTTTTTTTCCAGTAGTTAACAATCTTGGTTTATTGTTTTATCTAACCAGTGTGGTTGGATTAAAGTGTGTTGGAAACTCCATTTGGAATAACAAGCCTGTCATTTTCCATTGATGAAATAACAGATTTCATATGAGCTCCCACTGTTCAGTAGTGTGCTGGACAGGACAAGATGCACATTTCTGGGGGATGTCTGGGAGCAGAGAATTTTCTGGGGTTCTCCGGTGGGGTACTGTAATTCAGGAGTTGCTGACTAGCAGCACTCAAAACTGTGTAGCTGGGAGCGAGTTACATGCTGGAGACTGTGTGTTACCTGCCCAGGAGTGGCTGCTCTCACAGTAGAGCAGTGTAAAAGGCACCCCAGCCTGGGGAACTGAGGGGACACAGCTGTTCAACACTCCAGATTGTACTGTGCTTAATGTCACAGACACTCAATTTCAAAGTCTCCTAAAACACATAGAAAGTAAATCCATGTCCCAGAAATCGAAGTCTCCAGAGAGAGGGCAAGTCTCCCTGGCTCTGCTTCTTGCTGATAGACAGGTCCAGAGACAAAGAGAGAGTCCTGGGGAAGCTGGAAACATAAGCGTGGGGCTCAGTGGAGAAAGGGGAGAGGAAGGGCAGGGATATTACTGAATGCAGGATCTCAGCAGTACTAAATGTCAGGATAACACATAGTGCAGCCCACTGGAAAACACAATCCCAAATATACATATAAAATGATGGGCTCTAAATTAGTTATTTCCATTGATTTATATAAGGGCAATAAGATATTCTCTGTATTATTGTCTATCCCTTTTTAAATAATTCCTAACATCCTGTTTGCTTTTTTGACTTCCGCTGCACACTGCTGGATGTCTTCAGAGAACTATCCACAATGACAAAAAGATCTTTTTACTGATCAGCTGTAGCTAAATTTGCCCCCATCATATTGTATGTATAGTTGGGGTCATTTTTTCCAATGTGCATTACTTTACATTTATCCATGTTAAATTTCATTTGCCATTTTGTTGCCAAATCACTTAGTTTTGTGAGATCTTTTTGAAGTTCTTCACAGTCTGCTTTGGTCTTAATTATCTTGAGCAGTTTAGTAACATCTGCAAACTTTGCCACCTCACTGTTTACCCCTTTCTCCAGATCATTTATGAGTAAGTTGAATAGGATTGGTCCTAGGACTGACCCTTGGGGAACACCACTAGTTACTCCTCTTCATTCTGAAAATTTACCATTTATTCCTACCCTTTGTTCCCTGTCTTTTAACTAGTTCTCAATCCATGAAAAGATCTTCCCTCTTATCCCATGATAACTTCATTTATGTAAGAGCCTTTGGTGAGAGACCTCGTCAAAGGCTTTCTGGAAATCTAAGTACACTGTGTCCACTGGATCCCCCTTGTCCACGTTTGTTGACACCTTCAAAGAATTCTAACAGACTAGTAAGACATGATTTCCCTTTACAGAAACTATGTTGACTTTTGCCCAACAATTTTTGTTCTTCTATGTGCCTGACAATTTTATTCTTTACTATTGTTTCAACTCATTTGCCTGGCACAGACATTAGACTTACCGGTCTGTATTTGCCAGGATCGCCTCTAGAGCCCTTTTTAAATATTGGTGTTACATTAGCAATCTTCCAGTCATTGGGTACAGAAGCTGATTTAAAGGACAGGTTACAAACCATAGCTCATAGTTCCCCAATTTCACATCTGAGTTCCTTCAGAACTCATCGGTAAATACTATCTGGTTCTGGTGACTTGTTACAGTTAAGCTTATCAATTAGTTCCAAAACCACCTCTAGTGACACTTCAATCTGTGGCAATTCCTCAGATTTGTCACCCACAAAAGGTTTGGGAATCTCCCTAACATTCTCAGCCACGAAGACTGAAGCAAAGAATGCATTTAGTTTCTCCACAATGACTTTATTGTCTTTAAGGGCTCCTTTTGTATCTCAATCGTACAGGGGCCCCACTGGTTGTTTAGCAGCTTCCTGCTTTTGATGTAATTAAAAAACATTTTGTTATTACCTTCTGAGTTTTTGGCTAGCTGGTCCTCAAACTCCTTTTTGGCTTTTCTTATTACATTTTTACACTTAATTTGGCGGTGCTTATGCTCCCTTCTATAGACACCTCACTAGGATTTGACTTCCACTTTTTAAAAGATGCCTTTTTATCTCTCACTGCTTCTTTTACATGGTTAAGCCAAGCCACAGTGGCTCTTCTTAGTTCTTTTGCTGTGCTTTTTAATTTGGGGTGTACATTTAAGTTGGGCCTCTAATATTGTGTCTTTGAAAAGCGTCTATGCAGCTTGCAGGGATTTCACTCTAGTCACTGTACCTTTTAATTTCTGTTTAACTAGCCCCTCATTTTTGCATAGTTCCCCTTTCTGAAATTAAATGCCACAGTGTTGAGCTGTTCTTCCCACCACAGGAATGTTAAATGTTGTTATATTATGATCACTATTTCCAAGCGGTCCTGTTATGGTTACCTCTTGGACAAGATCCTGCTCTCCACTCAGGACTAAATGGAGAGTTGCTTCTCCCCTTGCAGGCTCTTGTACCAGCTGCTCTAAGAAACAGTCATTTAAAGTATCGAGAAATTTTGTCTCTGCATTTTGTCCTGAAGTGACATGTACCCAGTCACTATGGGGATAATTGAAATCTCCCACTATTATGGAGTTCTTTATTTTGTTAGCCTCTCTAATCTCCCTTCGCATTTCATCCTCACTATCACTGTCTTTGACAGGTGGTCGATAATAGATCCCTATTGTTATATTCTTATTAGAGCATGGAATTACTATCCAGAGAGATTCTATGGAACATGCAGTTTCATTTAAGATTTTTACTTCATTTGAGTCTACATTTTCTTTAACATACACTGCCACTCCCCTCCGCACCCCCCGAGTATGACCTGCTCTGACCTTCAGATGTATTTTGTACCCTGGAATGATTGTGTCCCATTGATTATCCTCGCTCCACCAGGTTTCTGTGATGCCTACTATGTCAATATCCTCTTTTAACACGAGGCACTCTAATTCACCCATCTTATTATTTACACTTCTAGCATTTGTGTACACGCACTTTAAAAACTTGTCAGTGTTTATTTGTCTGCCCTTTTCTGATGTGTCAGATTCTTTTGAGTGTGAATGCTTCTCGTCTGATCTGGCCCCTACTTTATCATCTTCCAGCCTCTCTTCCTGACTAAAACTAGAAAAATCTCTATCACTACACTCTCCTCTAAGAGAAGTCTCTGTCCGATCCACGTGCTCCTCTGCAGCCATTGGCTTTCCCCCCATCTCTTACTTTAAAAACTGCTCTGCAACCTTTTTAATGTTAAGTGCCAGCAGTCTGGATCCACTTTGGTTTAGGTGGAGCCCATCCTTCCTGTATAGGCTCCCCCATCCCCAAAGTTTCCCCAGTTCCTAATAAATCTAAACCTCATCTCTCTACACCATCATCTCATCCACGCATTGAGACTCCGAAGCTCTGCCTGCCTACCTGGCCCTGCGCGTGGAACTGGGAGCATTTCTGAGAATGCCACCATAGAGGTCCTGGATTTCAGTCTCTTTCCTAGCAGATTAAATTTGGCCTCCAGGACGTCTCACCTACCCTTCCCTATGTCATTGGTACCTACATGTACCATGATCACTGGCTCCTCCCCAGCACTACACATAAATCTATCTAGATGCCTTGAGAAATCCGCAACCTACGCACCAGGCAGGCAAGTCACCATACGGTTCTCCTGGTCATCACAAACCCAGATATCCTTGTTTCTAATGATCGAATCTCCCATTACTAACAGCTGCCTTTTCTTAATGAGTGGAGTTCCCTCCCCCGGTGAGGTAACCTCAGTGCAAGAGGTTACCCCAACACTATCTGGAAGGAGGGTCCCAACTATGAGAAGCTTTCCCTCTGCTCCCGTTGACTGCTCTCATTCCCTGGGCCTTTCATCCTCCTCAACAGTGCGGGGGGCTGTCTGACCGGAGTTGGGACAATTCTATAGTGTCCCGGAAAGCCTCATCAACATACTTCTCTGCCCCCCTTAGCTCCTCCAGTTCCAACACCCTGGCCTCCAAAGCCTCCACACTGTCTCTGAGGGCCAGGAGCTCCTTGCACCAAATGCACACATACATACGTGACATAAGAACGGTCGTACCGGGTCAGATCCAAAGGTCCATCTAGCCCAGTATCCTGTCTACCAACAGTGGCCAATGCCAGGTGCCCCAGAGAGAGTGAACCTAACAGGCAATGATCAAGTGATCTCTCTCCTGCCATCCATCTCCATCCTCTGACAGACAGAGGCTAGGGACACCATTCCTTACCCATCCTGGCTAATAGCCATTGATGGACTTAACCACCATAAATTTATCCAGTTCTCTTTTAAACGTTGTTATAGTCCTAGCCTTCACAACCTCCTCAGGTAAGGAGTTCCACAAGTTGACTGTGCGCTGCGTGAAGAAGAACTTCCTTTTATTTGTTTTAAACCTGCTGCCTATTAATTTCATCTGGTGACCCCTAGGAAGCTTCTGTTGATTATGCTGCACTTAACCCTCAGTTTTACTTGAGCAAACAGGAGATATTTGACATTGTGCAATACGGCTCCTGTGCTCTGTTCCCAAAGTGTTCTGCAGCAGGGGAGGGTCTGTGGCAATGTGTGTGTCACTGGCATATTGGGGTGATGCTGAAACAGGGCAGAGTAGAGGTGGCATTGTGGGGCTGGCGTAAACCTTCTCTCTCCATTTCCCCTTCCAAGAACCGAGGGGACAGTAACCCTTACCCAGCGAGGTCACATTCTCATAGTTCTTCTGCATGACATCCCAGTAGAGGGCTCTCTGAGTGGGGTCCAGCAGAGCCCACTCTTCCCTGGTGAAATACAAAGCCACCTCCTCAAAGGTCACTGGCCCCTGAAAGAGCAAGAGTCCAACACTCAATACCTGCTGCCCCATTCACAGCCCCACCATTTGTGGGGAGAGGAGCCCATCAAAGGGAAGCCCTGGGTGGATTGCAGTCAACAAAGTCCCACCCCCACCCTGCTCAGAGCATCCAGGAAACATCAGAGTGAGGGGACAAAGAGAGAGCCCTTATCTCTCCCAGCAGATCCATCACATACCTACTAGCCACAGACTGGTAAAGGAGAGGGAGGCCCTAGCAGGGACCAGGGAGAGCTCCCTGGTAGGAAGCCCAACACCCTCCTCATTGTGAGGAGCTGGATATGAAGGGAGGGGAATCTCCCCTAAACCTCACTGGTGGGTGCCCCCTTCATATCTCACAGCAGCCGCTGGTTAGTCGGGTCAGGCTCCAGCACTATGAGTCTCGTCAGTTTTCCCAGCCCCATGTAACTGGGTTATTTTCTGTTCCACAAACTAGAGCATTTACACCTCTGAACCTCATGGGTCTGTTCCTAGAATCTAGGCCACTTATTAAACAACTCCCAGCAGGTTTGTCACACCTGCCCTCCCTTTCTCCACCCTGTGCATTTCCTGCCCCGCGCCAACCTCCAAACCAGACTGTGCAAACCTTCCCATCTCCACTGTATTTGCTGTCCCTCTCTCTCCTGTAGGAACACTCCAAACCCCTCCCTCAAAAAAATAATCCCTACCTGAGCTGGCTCCACTGCAGCCATTTCTCTTCCCTGTATCATGGCAGAATGGGATGAGCTGGAGAAAAACATGGACGTCATTCTGCAGCCCTGGCAGGGAGAGAAGGGCAGTTGTGAAATTAACTAAAGCCTGTTCTGAAACCTCCACATCACGATTCCCCCAGGCCCTTTCCCTCCAGACAGACATCGTAGACTCTGCCATGCTGGGAACATGCTTGATCTCTTTATTAGAATGTAGACCTGGCTCCTCCTGTCAGGCTAAGCCCACAGAGACATTTTTAACCTCCCTTCTCCCTCCCCTCACCCCGTAACAAAGTCTCTGAACACAAGGCTGGAAAAGAGCAGAACCCAAGGAGTCACTGTGGGGGATTCCCTCGGACACTGACCCCACGGCAGTCACACCCCAGCAGGGGGAATATGGAGTCAGGAACTGGTTTTTCCTCTGTCTGATCCTTTGCTTGTTCACTGGAAAGTGGTTCTGCCCAGGGATGCTGCAATACATGTCTCTGGGTGGACTAGAGAGCTGGAAATCTCTCCCCCCACTCATTTCTCCCACTGCCCCTTTCAGTCTCTCCTTCCCCTGTCCTGTCTCCCTGCCCCTCTGGCTGGGACAGTCCCATTCCTGGGGGCTTTGCTCTCCCATGGCTGGATTTGCTCCTGGCAATTGCTAATGGGAGGAGAAATGAGAAGGGGCTGTTTGTGCAGAGTCACCTTCTTGCCAGTCCCCAGCACTTTCCCTGAGGTCTTTCAGTTACCTGGAGTCTGTAGCTCAGAATTTGCATTAACAGGGCCCAGGGCTGCCCCAAGAGGCTAGGACCAGCTGGTGAAAGTCATCACCTGGGCCAGGCAGAGAAGAAGCTTTAATTAAGGGCACATCCCAGCACAGAGCCCCGCTGGGGGAGCAGCAGCTGCTAAGCCTGGTCTCCCAGATCACAATGGAGGCTGCAGCATCTGACCCAGGAAGCTGAACCCCAATATCCTGAGCAGAGAGGGACAGAGCGTTTGAGCAGCTTCCGTCCTTTAGCTCTCTGGGGAGAGCAGCTAATGAGAGCCCCTCCTCACAGGGAGAACTGCTGATCTCATTTGCCCCACTGTCCATCTGGAGTCACTCCTTGTCTTTCCATGCAGTGACTCTGGATTAACAATGGTCTCAATGAAACCAGATTTCAGAAAGAAGGAGTCCAGAATGCTGTGGAAGAGACCATTGTGTGGCATTTCTAGCCCCCTTCCCACCTGCCTCACCCCCAAGATCTAGTATAAGGACTCGGGGCACAAATTTTCCCAATGGAACTGGAAGGTCCTGGAGTTTTCAAGATGTTTGATAAGTGGATAGAAAGTTATCACGGTGACTGGGCCTGGCTGGGGAATGCTGGGCAGTGCTTGGAGCCAGGATTCTGGCACAAGCTGATGAGATAGAAGGAGCATGGTTAGTAGCAGCCCCCAGAGCCTCCATCCAGGGGCCCCCAGACACCCCCAGTACCCAGAGCACAGACCTCACAGCCAGGGTCCCACCAGATATTCTCTGGGACCCAACCCCTAAAATCCCTGAACAGGGACTCCAGATACCCCTCAGCACCCCACCAGACCATCACTGGCAGGCTGGGAATCCTAAAGGGTTCCCCCCACCAAGAGCCCCCAACAGCCAGGGACCCCCACCGCAGGGGACCCCTCACTGGGAATTCAGTCCCTACTGCCTGCCCAGGATTCCCCTACTGCCTGCCTAGGACCCCCACCTGTCCTCCAGCAGGACCTGCCAGGCCGTTTGCCTGGGACCCCCTGATGCTTTACAATGGGACCCCTCCCTCTGCTTGCCTGGCATCCCGACCTAGCGCCTGGCACTCCCCCACCCAGTTCTGTGCATTGGGCACGACTGAGCCCCTGGCACAGCACCAGGCTCCCTCTAACCCCCTGCCCCGCCTCCCCAAGAGACGCCCACCCTCACTGTTCTGCACCAACAAGTCCCCAGCGATACCCACCTCCAGGACCCACAGCCTCAGGGCTGGGCACATCAGAACCCACCCCCCCCCAACCTCCAGAACCCACCAATTTGATTAGGGTACCCCCTGCCCAGTCACCCAGAGGCCTCCCCCTCCCACAATGCCCCTTCAGCTCCAGTTGCAATCCCTCCACACAGACACCCCATCCCCTACCCCAGCAACAGTTACCTCACTGTGTCTGCTAAGTGGATAGAAAGTTATCACTGCCTCCTGCTGGCCAGTCACACGGGCAGAGGGATCCCTGGGCGGTGCTGCTTCAACAGGAGAATGGAAGGCCTGGAGGACAAGAAAGGTCCATGCCCTGTCACTAGCTACATCTTCGCACTGCGGGAAGTAACCCCTCCCAGAGGCCATTTGTCATGGGCTTTGGGATACTTCTGGACCCACATTGCACTCAGAGTGACCTCCTCACCCAGTGCCAGCTGGAGAAACGAAAAGGGTCCAACCAACTCTCCTGTTACCAGCTGGGAACCACTGATCCTCCAAACAGGGGGAGGCCTCTGGATTTGATGGGTATTAAATAGGTTTAGAGAGGAAAGTGGAAAATCAGAGGTTGTTGATAGGAGGTAAAATCTGAGTGTTTCACATCAATATCTGATAACTGAATAGAGAGAAAATGGGCAACATTTGCCAATATTTTATATCCATGTTCAGGAATCTGAGAAAAGGTGTAAATCTGAGATTTTCTTAGTATTTTATAATTAAAAAGAGACAGGGAAAAATCTCAGGCCATAGTCATTTAGAAATAGACAATTAGAGAAAAAGTGGGGCTTAGGATAATTTTTAGATTTGCAGAGAATACATATCAGAAACTACGCAAGTGATAACATGAGAAGGGGGAGGGATAGTTCAGTGGTTGGAGCACTGCCCTGCTAAACCCGGGGTTGTGAGTTCAATCCTTGAGGGGGCCATTTAGGGAACTGGGGTAAAAATCTGTTGGAGGATTTAGTTGGGGATTGCTCTTGCTTTGAGCAGGGGGTTGGACTAGATACCTCCTGAGGTCCCTTCCAATCCTGATAGTCTATGAACACTGTCGAGATCTGAGAGGATTTTATATTACTGCTAAATAACTAGAGGGAAAAGCGGGACTGTTGGACTGGATTTTATATTACTATCCAATACATATACAGAAAGTGATGGCTCCTCCCACCCCCACAGGCAGCAGGGAGCCCTGTGAGGAGCTGCTTTAAGAGGGCAAAGGGGGGGGGGGGGAAGCTGGCAGGTCCCTGGATGAGGGAAGGGGGCAGCAGTGGGGGATGGGCAGGTGGCTGTTGGTAGTTGGGGGCAGTAACTGGGATTGGGAAACCGGGGTCCGGGCAGCCCCTGTTGGAAAATCATAGTGCTAATGAAGCCTTTCCGTATTAGGCCTGAGTAAACCAAAGTTATGTTATGCTTGTCCAAACTGTGTTGGAAAGCTTACAGAACTCATTAGACTGAAAGCCGTGTATCTACCTAAGTCAGCTATTTCGCTTATCAGTTTTGTTTGGCTCCCCAAGTATATGTTGGCTCCCCAAGTGTATGCAGCTGTGTTCACATGTATGCATCCAAAGTATCTAGTACAAAGGGTCAACGGATGCATCTTGTGTCCCCTTCAGAATGACAAATGTATCCTCAACAGATGTCTCTTGTAGCCCCCACAAAATGATATATGTATCCTGCGTATTCAATTATCCCCTAACAGATGCATGTACAGGTTCTACAGGTCAACCAAATGACGTAGACAAACGTAGGCTAAGTTGTTTGTTTCGGGGTATAAAGGTAGGCCCATCTGGCCATGTAAGGTGTGTCTCTTTCTCTGGCACTAGCCGAGAGGAGCACCCGCTCAGCTGACCGATCAATAAAGGGTGTGGTACTTGTCTTCCTGTCTTCATGCCTCCTTGGTGTAATTAGGTAAGCTCCGGGGGGAAAACGAGCCCTTTTGGCTAACACCCCCACGGGGGACACGTGCCCCTCCCGTCCCCGCCCTGGCAGAGAACCGGCATCTCACCCCCACCCCCCCCGGGGCAGCCACGTGCTGGGGACTGACCCAGGGGGACAATTTCCCACCCGGACAAGGACAAATCGCCGCAGGTAAAACGGGGGACAGGGAGCCGAGAGAGCGGCTGGGGGCGAATCTCCCGGATGTTACAGCCCGAGCGAGACCCCGAGAGAGAAACGGGGCAGAACCGGAGAGACTCTGTGCCGGGGCGAGAGGCGCCAACAGGGACAGGAGCCAATTAACCAACCTGCCCCTGGGAATTTCCGGGCTGCCCAGAGACAGTTCAACCCCGCACCGCGTCCCACCGACCTTCCCCCCCGCAACTCCGGCTTCTCCCCACAGAGACCCGGGGCGGGCTTCTCCCCAGCGGGGGCGGATCCTGCTGCGGCTCCCGGGGCCGAGGCGGCTCCGAGGCTTCTCCCAGGTTCCCCGGGGCAGAGTCACGTGCCCGCCCCTCCCCCCCGGGGTCTCTCACTCACCGGCTCGCACGGAGGCGGCAGCAGCAGCTTTATTCTCCCGCCCCCAGCGGGACTCGCACCGAGCATGCGCAGTTCCAGCTCCTGACCTCTCCCTCGCCTGGGCAGGAGAGGGCGGACGCGCCCCCGGGGCAGGCTGGGAGATGTAGTTCCGGACTCTCCCTGGACCGGAAGTGACGTCAGCGCGGGAGGCGTGGCGCTGCGGTTCTGCCTGGCTCGTGCGGGGCCGTTGGAGCCTCTCCCGGGCCGGAGAAGGTTTGTGCCGTTGTGCTCTGGGCATGCGCAGATCGCGGCGGGCGAGACCTTCATTAACCCCCCGTGGGGCCGGGCGGGGTCCCGAGAAAGGGGCGGGGAAGTGTCGGTGCGGCCCGGACATGGCCGGGGGGGGGGGAGCCGGTGACCCCCGAGGAGCGGGGAGAGAAAGGGGGGGGCTGAGCCCCCCTCGGATTTACTGCTGCCCCCCCCGTGGGGACCCCCCGCCCCCTTTCTCCCTAGAGCCACGAGCAGCCCCCAGGGTGACCCCCCTCCCCCAACCCCTGAGAAGTTCCCTGCCCCCCCCCTCCGGCTGTGCCCCATTTTCTCTGCCCTTCCCCAGTGGCCAGTTCAGAGCTCGGGTTTGGGGGTTTCCCCCATTTCCCCTGCAGGGATTTGTCCTTGTGCGGGTGGGAAATGGTTCCCCCGAGGGATTCCTGAGCTGGGCAGAGGCTGGGGGGGGCCTGAGACAGGGACACCTCTGGGCTGTGCTGGGGGGGGGCACTCTCTGCACTCCCTCATGGAGGGGGAAGGCCCAGGAAGGGGGGGAGGAACAAGCGTCCCCCATGGAGATGGCCCAGCCCCAGGTTTCCCAGTCCAGCTACTTCCCCCTCCCCCCCCTGCCCAACCCAGCAGCCCCCGCCCCTCCCCGCCCCCTGCCATCACCTGCTAGTCACATTCCCAGACCCCACTGCCAGCCCCTCCCCACAGCCAGTGACCTTCTGACTCCAGCCCCCTCCTGTCCCCTGTGAAAGCCACATCACCCAGGGCTCCCTGCCGGCCATGGGAATGTGAGGCAAGAAGAATCTATCCCATTCTGTTGCTGATTCAATATCGCTGTATAATCGCCTCAAATTTCCCCTCTCTTCTCTTAAATGGTTGAATGGTGACATAAAATCTCCCCAAATGTTGGTGCTTCTCTCTTATATTGGCAAATATTTAGTTTGTGCCCCATTTTCTCCTCAGTTCTGAAATACTGATATCAAATTCTCGAAAATCTTCCCGCTTTTTTCTCCAGGTGTATGACCGAGATCAGGGTTCTTATCGTACTGAGCATGGCCCTGTTCTGCCAGGCGCTGCAGAGACCCCAGGTGAGATCAGACCCCACTGTTGTGCTAGGTTAAACTGAGCCCTGGACCGAGATCACGGCCCCCCTTGTGCCAGGCAGTGCACGACTACGACCCAAACTGCTGCATCCATTGTGCTGGGCACTTCAGAGACCTCAACTGAGATCTGTGACCTCGTTGGGGTCTGGCACTGCAGTGATCCCAACCCAGATCATGTTGTACCACTGTACTGGGCACTGCACAGACCATGACAGAGATCCCAGTCCTACATTTTGCCAGATGCTCCAGGTACCCCAAACAAAACCCGGGATCCTGTAATGCTAGGGTTTGCAGAGCCCCAACTGAGATCAGGCCCCCTGTTGGTCAGGGCTCTGCACAGACACTGACCGAGATCATGGTCCCCATTGTGACAGGTGCTGAACAGACACCCAGGATATCTCTACCCTGCCATTAAACCCCCCAGCTGGCCCATGGCAGCTGCCTCAGGCTCACAGGGCTCAGGCGAAGGGGCTGGTTAATTGCCGGGTAGATGGCTGGGCTCAGGCTGGAGCCAGGCTGTAGGACCCTGCGAGGTGGGAGGGTGCCAGACCTTGGGCTGCAGCTCCAGCCGGAACATGGACACCACCATTAAACAGCCCCACAGCCTGAGCCGTGTGAGCCCAAGTCAGCGGGCACGGGCCAGCCGCCGGTGTCTGACTGCAGCGTAGACGTGCCCACAGGGACAGAGAGGCCTTGCCACAAAAAGCTCAGAGGCTAAATAGGCCAATGGTGGGAGGCGACTCTCCATTTTACAGATGGGGAAACTGAAGCTCAAAGAGCTGAAGTAATTTGCTCAAGTTTCCATGGAGAATTTGGGGCAAAACTGGGAACTGAACCCAGATTGTTAGAATTCTTGCCTCTTCCCCTTAACCCCAGGCCCAGAGCGTGTGTGTACAGCTTGTTTTGAGCTGTGTCTGCCTTGCATTGGCTTCCAAGGGAGGCTGTGGCATTTCCTTCACTGGAGGTTTCTAAGACCAGGTTAGAGATACACCAGTCTGGGAATGTCTAGGGATACTTGGTTCTGCCTCATCACAGGGGGCTGGAGTAGACGCCCTCTCAAGATCCCTTCCAGGCCTACACTGAAATAATTCTCTTCTGTGCTGTGTCCTGTTCTACGCTGAGCTGTTTTGCATGGTGCCATTTGGAACTGTGATGCACCATGTTGTGTAGCAGTTTTATGGTGCATTGTTTTGCCTCAGCTTGTTTGGTGCCTGTGTTGTGTTAGTTTGAGCTGAGCTCTTTTCCCTTGTTTACTTTTCTCCTAGTGTGTGTTAGTTTGCATTGTTTTGCTTTTTTCCCCTTTTGTATTGCCATTTTATGCTGTGGAGTGTGGGTTGTTCCCCCCCCCCCTCCGAATTGCCTGACATTATGTTGTGGTGGGTTTTACTCTGTGTGTTGTGTTTTATACGTATCTATTTCATAGCATCATAGAAATGTAGTGCTGGACAGGACCTCAAGATGTCATCAAGTCCAGCTCTCTCTGCTGAGGCAGGACCAAGTCTATGTAGATTGTCTCTGACAGAGCTTTGTCCTACTTGTTCTTAAAAACTTCCAGGGAAAGAGACTCCCAGCCCCCTTGTAAGACTATTCCAGAGGTGAACTGCCTTAGCTCTGGGGACCCCCCCACAGATTTGAGTGGTGAGCAGCTCTGGAGAGAGAGGAGACCCCAGTGAGTGGGCAGCTGGGTAAATAGATTAAAGTTGGGAGGAGAAACATTGATGTGTCCAAGGTCACCCAGGCTGTCCGTGACAGAGCTAGAACTAGATCCCAGTTCTAGTGCCACCGTACTGCTGTTTTGGGCACTGAAGGTCTCTGCCACACTGGTGTTTTAGGCACTGGTGCAAACCCTTAGTTTGACAGAATTTACACTAGTGCACTCGGATTGGCACTGGTGCACCATGTCCCGGTTTGAAGGTTTGGTGGGGGCGGGGGAGGGAGGCAGTGATCTCACTGAGGCCTGGGGCTGACTGAACAGTGCAGCTGGCAAGGGAGGGGCAGTGAAGTATGAGCCAGGAGCACAGCGCCACAGCACTGGACACTGACTTCTCCTGACCCATGACACACACCCCAGGTGTGTGCAGGGACTGCCGCTGAGCTGCCCTGCCAAGACAGCCTGTGCATCCATGGACAAACCACCGTTCCTGCAGCCTAATACAATGGGGTCTGGGACCTTTCCAAGCTGCGGGTGATGGGGCTCTGGAGTTACCAGGGTCTGTTCCTGGCTCTGTCCCTGACCTGCTTGGTGGCCTGGGGGAAGTCACAACCCCTTTCTGTTTTCCTCCTGCCCATTGTCTACTTGGACTGTGATCTCTTTGGGGGCAAGGACTGTCCCTCTCTGTCTGTGCAGAGCCCAGCACAATGGGGGTGCTGATCTCAGTCAGGGTCTCTGCCATATGCAGCACGATGGGGCCCTGATCTCCATCAGTGTCTGTGCAACGCAAGGCACAGTTGATAGACTCACAGACTTTAAGGGCAGAAGGTAGAGGTGTATTTCAGATGAGGTCTCATCAGTGCCTTGTACAACAGTACTAACCCTTTCATGTGTCTGCTGGAAATACCTCGCCTGATGTATTCTAGGACTGCATTAACCTATTTCACAGCCGCATCACGTTGACAGCTCATAATTATCCTGTGATCAACCAATACACCCAGGTCTTTCTCCTCCTCTGTCACTTCCAGTTGATAAATCCCCAGCTTATTGCAAAATTATGCACTTGGGGACTAACAACTAGAATTTGTGCACTATTAATTTTCATCCCATTTCTATTACTCCAACTTTCAAGGATGTGCAGATTTTCTTTTATGATTTTCCTGTCCTCCTCCATATTGGCAATCCCTCCCAGCTTTGTGTCCCACTCCCACTTCTTGTGCCAAGATCACTAATAAAAGTGTTGAGTAAGATTGATTCCAAGACTGATCTGAGGAACTCCACTAGTAACTCCTCCAGCCTGACAACTCACCATTCAATATGACCCCCTTGTAGACCCCCCTTTAACCAATTCTTTATTGACCTTTCGGTTCTCATATTAATCCCCATCTTCTCCAATTTAACGAATAGTTTCCCATGTGGAACTGTATCAAAAGCCTTATTGACGTCCAGATCACGTTTCTCTGGCACAATCTACCTTTGGTAACACCAGGGGTGATTTATTTATAGTGCTGAAGGCTGGGAGGAACTGTTAGCAATGGGCTGAGAATGGCCATGTGGAGGTGGGGGAAGAGATGGGAGGCGGGGGGGGAGGCGGCATTGGAGGTGTATCTGGGATTGTGTTTTGTAGGAGTCCATGTCTCTGCTCCCTGTGGCCGTGGCGCCTTCCGTACCAAGGCAACACGTCAGCAGAGCAGACGCACACACCATAGCTCCGCCTGGAACACTCAGCGTTCACTGCCAGACGGGCTGGGCAACTTTTTAGGGACCCAGCTTGATATGCCTGCCTGGGGTGGGTTCAGTTGGGCGGGGGTCTGGGGCTCTGATAGTTTGCGATGTTCCTTTTTGCATAGTCAGTTCTTTCCATTTAATGTTTTACCCCCACCGATGCCGCTCTCTTCTTAACTTGCTTTGGTTATTTCACTTCCAGGTTACCGCCAGTCATAGAATCATAGAATATCAGGTTTGGAAGGGACCTCAGGAAGTCATCTAGTCCAGCCCCCTGCAACTAGTCAGATACTAACCCAGACACCAACTCACAAGCATTCAATAAAGTCTAAACACATTCTTACAATTCTAATACCTCTTTTAACAATACTAACATAGGTGAGTCAGACTGATTCCAGTTATGTGTTTGTCCATGTTCAATTAAGACATGGGGGCTTTTGCAAGAGCTAACGCCTCATCTGCCAGTGTCAGAGGCAGGATGGGCAGGGATGGTGTGTCTAGCCTCTTTGCCAGAAGCTGGGAATGGGTGGCAGGGGACGGATCACTTGATGATTTTTCTGTTCTTTCCCTCTGAAGCACCTGGCATTGGCCACTGAGCTAGATGGACCAGTGCTCTGATGCAGTCGGCCATTTTATGTTCACAGTCTGTATGAGGAATATCTATTCATTTGGACTCGCTGGGAGGCACAGAAAGAAACAAGATGTGCTGTGGCAAGAAGGCCCAGTCTCAGAGCCCCCAGGGTCACACTTGCCAAAAGCTAAAACTAGGCCCATCCCATGAAAGAAGCACTCCCAGGAGAGACTGTATAAAGGCTGGAGCATCCAACAACTTTGTAAACCCGAGACAGCTGCCTTGGGGCCAATGACAGGGAGAATCCCCCAAAGTGACTCCTTTGATTCTGCTCTTCTCTGGCCTTTGGTTCATAGAATCATAGAACTGGAAGGGACCTCGAGAGGTCACCAGTCCAGTCCCCTGCACTCATGGCAGGACTAAGTATTATCTAGACCATGCCTGAGAGGTGTTTGTCTAGCCTGCTCTTAAAAATCCCCAATGATGGAGATTCCACAACCTCCCTACGCAATTTATTCCAGTGTTTAACCACTCTGACAGTAAGGAAGTTTTTTCCCTAATCTCCATCCTAAACCACCCTTGCTGCAATTTAAAGCCATTGCTTCTAATCCTACCCTCAGAGGTTAAGAAGAACAATTTTTCTCCCGCATGTTTGTAACAACCTTTTATGTACTTGAAAACTATTACCATGTCCCCTCTCAGGCTTCTCGTCTCCAGACTAAACAAACAGTGTTTTCAATCTTCCCTCATAGGTCATGTTTTCTAGACTTTTAATCATTTTTCTTGCTCTTCTCTGGACTTTCTCCAATTTGTCCACATCTTTCCTGAAATGTGGCACCCACAACTGGACACAGTACTCCAGTTGTGGCCTAATCAGTGTGAAATAGAGCAGAAGAGTTATTTCTCTTATCTCGCTTACAGTACTCCTGCTAATACATCCCAGAATGATGTTTTATTTTTTTTGCAGCAGTGTTACACTGTTGACTCATATTTAGTTTGTGATCCACTATGACCCCCAGATCCCTTTCTGCAGCACTCCTTCCTATGCAGTCATTTCCCATTTTGTACGTATGCAACTGATTGTTCCTTCGTAAGCGGTGTACTTTGCAGGTGTCCCTATTGATATTTACTTCAGACCATTTCTCCAGTTTGTCCAGATAATTTTGAATTTTAATCCTATCCTCCAAACCACTTGCTACCCCTCCCAGCTTGGTATTGTCCACAAACTTGATAAGTGTAAAAGAGACTGTTACTGGGAGGGTTTCACGATTTCTCAGAGGGTTACACCCTGGTGGGAGGGGGCTAGGCCTGTACTGGAATAAGGTCACTCTGTTCTTCACAGTGTGGCAGAACCTAGAATGTCCATTAACAGGGAAAATCCTGGGAATCGGCTTGTGGAATGGATGAAAACCCCGTCTGAATTCTCTCTCAGTGCCCTTCTCGCCCTGACAGGCTACAGACTAACGTCCACGTTTGCTCCAGATCATCCCGTCCTCCCAGGGGACAGGAAATGGCTGCAGTGGAGCTGGCTCAGGTAAGAGATTATCATGGAGCTGGTGGTGGGCTCTGCTTGGAGGGAGAGGAGCAGTAAATGCATAGGAGGGTGGGAGCTGCTGGAGGTGGTGGGAGGCAGGAAATATTGAGGGTGGAGAAAGGGAGGGGACAGGATGTGACAAACCCGCTGAGACTTGTGTAAGGTAGGGTATGATGGGTTGTCTCCCCTAGGGTGCGGTCTGGGGCTTCTGGGAACCGCTGTGCCCTCTAACCCTCAAGCTGGGCTGGCCCTTCTCACACTGCTTTGCTGGAGATTGTCAGCCTCTCCAGGCCCTGTTATCACCCAGCATGACAGCAGGTGGCGCCATACACTCAACTAAGCTACCTGAGTGCTTTACCTAAGCCACTCAAGGACAGATAGAAGACAACAGCCAATTTCCCAGCTCCCCAACCTTGCACACTTGCTGTAGTAGAAATCCAGAATTATACCATCTTATAGTGCACAGGGATCTCTATAATGTAATCTCATTAATATAATTCGCCTTCCCCTCAATATGGGAAAGATATGCACAACAAGCTTGTGCTAACCAAGCTCAGATTTTCCCCAGACACTTCATTCGAAATACTTAACACTGGCTAAGATAAAGCATAAAACGAGTTTATTAACTGCAGAAAGATTGATTTGAAGTGATTATTGTTAGAAGAATAAAGGAGCAGGTTGACCCGGAGGCAGATACGAGTACAGGCTTCTTTATTGCAATACTTGTTCCCCTCAACCCAATTGTTGAGTAAGCACTGGATTAGTTACATCACTCTCCTTTTATCCCAGTTAGTATGTACACGCCTACATCCATTACAATACCCTCCCAACCCTTATTAAGTAATAGAAATACCCATACTGTTAGTATACCCATCCCTATCTATTATTCACAGGATTACACATGTCATACAGGTTTCAGAGTAGCAGCCGTGTTAGTCTGTATCCGCAAAAAGAACAGGAGTACTTGTGGCACCTTAGAGGCTAACAAATTTATTTGAGCATAAGCTTTCGTGAGCTACAGCTCATTTCTTCGGATGCATAGAATGGAACACACAGACAGGAGATATTTATACATACAGGGAACATGAAAAGGTGGAAGTATGCATACCAACTGGAAGAGTCTAATCAAATGAGATGAGCTATCATCAGCAGGAGGAAAAAAAACTTTTGAAGTGATAATTGAGATGACCCATAGAAGGTGTGAGGAGAACTTAACATAAGGAAATAGATTCAATTAGTGTAATGACCCAACCATTCCCGGTCTCTGTTTAAACCTAAGTTAATTGTATCTAATTTGCATATTAATTCGAGTTCAGCAGTCTCTCTTTGGAGTCTGTTTTTGAAGTATTTTTGTTGCAAAATTGCCACCTTCAAGTCTGTCACTGAGTGGTTAGAGAGGTTGAAGTGTTCTCCCACTGGTTTTTGAATGTTATGATTCCTGATGCCAGTTTTGTGTCCATTTAGTCTTTGCGTAGAGACTGTCCGGTTTGGCCAATGTACATGGCAGAGGGCATTGCTGGCACATGATGGCATATATCATGTTGGTAGATGTGCAGGTGAACGAGCCCTGATGGCGTGGCTGATGTGATTAGGTTCTATGATGGTGTCACTTGAATAGATATGTGGACAGAGCTGGCATCGGGCTTTGTTGCAAGGATAGGTTCCTGGGTTAGTGTTTATGTTGTATGGTGTGCGGTTGCTGGTGAGTATTTGCTTCAGGTTTGGGGGCTGTCTGTAAGCGAGGACTGGCCTGTCTCCCAAGATCTGTGAGAGTGAGGGATCATCTTTAAGGATAGGTTGTAGATCTTTGATGATGCGCTGGAGAGGTTTTAGTTGGGGGCTGTAGGTGATGGCTAGTGGTGTTCTGTTGTTTTCTTTATTGGGCCTGTCCTGTAGTTGGTGACTTCTGGGTACTCTTCTGGCTCTGTCAATCTGTTTCTTCACTTCAGCAGGTGCGTAGTGTACTTGTAAGAATGCTCGATAGAGATCTTGTAGGTGTTTGTCTCTGTCTGAGGGATTGGAGCAAATGTGGTTGTATCTTAGAGCTTGGCTGTAGGCAATGGATTGTGTGGTGTGTCGCGGATGGAAGCTGGAGGCATGTAGGTAAGTATAGCAGTCAGTGGGTTTCTGGTATAGAGTGGCGTTTATGTGAGCATCGCTTATTAGCACAGTAGTGTCTAGGAAATGGACTGCTTGTGTGGATTGCTTTAGGCTGAGGTTGATGGTGGGATGGAAATTATTGAAAAGATGGTGTAATTCCTCAAGGGCTTCCTTTCCATGGGTCCAGATGATGAAGATGTCATCAGTGTAACGTAAGTAGAGTAGGGGCGTTAGGGAACGAGAGCTAAGGAAGCGTTGTTATAAGTCAGCCATAAAGATGTTGGCACACAGAGGCACTGCTATGGGTACCCGCTCCACCAAGCCTTTTAAAACTCTTGGATACAAGTTATCTGGACCTGCTGATTTAAACGTGTCTAACTTTAATAGCTGCTGTTTAACGTCCTCGTGAGTTCTTGTTGGAATGGAAAGAGGGTCGTCGTCAACATCTTATGATATGAGTTACAGCATCTGTTTTTCTCCAAATCCAGGGGAGAAATATTTATTGAGGACTTTTACCTCTTCAGCATTATTTTTGATAATTCTGCCATTTGGAAATTTAATGTAGTAATTTACCACTACCTTTGTTAGGATTAATTTTGTACTTAATATACTTTTAAAAACTTCCTTCGTATTTCCATTGATTTCTTATAGCCAGTTTTCTACAATTCTGACCTTCTCACTTACACTCTTTACTATTGACTTCCCCTTTCTTCCATATATTTTATTTGGAGAATGTTGGCATTCCTACCAGGGAGACACCAGCAGGGTCCAGAAACAGCCCCATCTCCTATATAAAGCTCTGGCTAGTAGGTATGTGATAAATGTGAAGACCCTGCCTCCGTCTGTCAGCTGGGAGACACAAACTTTTTCTCTTTCTACCCTCTGATGCCTCCTGAATGCTCTAGACAAGGTGGGGTGGGACTCTGTTAACATGTGCGTTGCGGAGCTTCCATTTACCTGGTGCTGCTGTTCTGTGAATAATGGGACTGTGAGTGGGGCAGCAGGTACTGAGTGTTGGACTCTTTCTCTTTCAGGGGCCAGTGACCTTCGAGGAGGTGGCTGTGTATTTCACCAGAGAGGAATGGGCTCTGCTGGACCCCGCTCAGAGAGCCCTCTACAGGGATGTCATGCAGGAGAACTATGAGACGGTGGTCTTGCTGGGTGAGGAGTCCTGTCCCCTGGGTTATTAGAAGCTGTGGGGTCTCTGAAGAACCCGAGTAGTGATAACTTTATACCTTTATTTGTCATACAAGTTTTGACAAGTTTCCTTGCCCCCCTTTTTTGCCTTATCTCCCATACATAAGTATCATTTTTGGACATGTGCCTTTTTTGGTGCTGTCAGTCATTTTAAAATTGCATTAAATGTATCCTTATTGGCTACATTAGCAACTACATTAATAACTGTAGCTTTGATGCCTTTTCAATAGGAAAATATGCTGACTGTAGAATTCTACAGTAAATAGGTGTGTGACTCATGCCTGGCTTGTGTGACAGGCAGATGAGCTCCTCTTTTGATAGGAGATGCAGCTAAAGAAGTGAAGTTTTTTACCCACGAAAGCTGATGCCCAAATAAATCCGTTAGTCTTTAAGGTGCCACCACTGGACTCCTTGTTGTTTTTGATAGGAGAGCGTATAATGTTGACATTCAGAACCCCACGGGTGAAGGGAGAACAGAGCTATGGGAGGGGAGGAGAAGTGGGGAGTAGATAATTCTGGGGTGCCAGGACACGGGAAGGGTGTGTGCAGGGTTAGAGCTAAGAAGCAGCAGGGAGGGGTGAGGTTGTGAGAGACGAGGAGGAAAGGCAAGTAGTTCCCAAGGTGCCGGGAGGTGGTGCCGGCTGAGAGTAATGGGACGAAGAGGAGGGGAGTGTGGAGGAAGGGCACCCAGGATGTGGGCTGGGTGGGTCAGTGGGAGGGAGGAGAGGTTTAGGGATCTGGAGCTATGGGGAATCCCAGACCTTTAACCCCGAATCCCTACCCAAGCTTTAGAGCCTATACTCTGGTTTTATTTCTGTTCAGTTTCGCTTCATTATAAATTTTTTTCCTAAATATTATTATTTTAACTCTTGACCTCCCTCTCCCACTCATTACCCCCCTCCCCATATAACCTCCCCATCTCTATGCCCAGCGACCCTGGCCACCGCTCCGGAGTCCTTGCTGCATCCTCCCTCCCATCGCGGGGCCGCTACCCAGGCACAAATGGGCACTTTGTTGATGATGTCACAGGGTGGTGGTGTAGCCTGTACAATGTTTATGCCTGTAAGATTACGTATTGGGGTACAGCTTGTCCTTGTACATGGCCACTCACAGTGAATTGAGTGGATGACATTTGGTGAAACACACAGAAACGTGATTTAATACAGACAGTTATAATTGAAGTCATAGGCAAGGCTCAATACACGTAACAATTAGACTAGATAGTAAAGAGGGTCTTGCCCTGTGCATACTTACAAGTTATGGACACCGTTGGAAACAAAGATCGAGGGGCAAGGGAGCCCATCAGAAGGGAGGCCCTGCTTCCGTTGACCCTATCTCAGGGACCCAACAAAATGAAAAAATGGTCACTAGGAAAGGTAATTTATCCACTTTATTATGGTAATAGGATGGCTATATACCCTATCTGCTCCTTTACTCTGATTACAATAATGTCAATAGCTGCCCCAACCCATATGTGGCCTTTGGGAAGTCCATAATTTAGCATCAAGCATTAATACTCACGATTTACATCACTTAGTTATTAATAATTCCAATATATGAATGAGTCCAACTGCTGAGATACTGCATAGCAACCTAATTGCTAAAGCTCACCCCCACTTTCAGAATCCTGTGGCGTATTGCACCTGTTTGTGGTTACTCGTTAGTCTCTCAAAATGAGGGTGCAAAATATCTGACTTGGGATTCTCTCCTTAGGCCTATTCAGATAAATCCCAGACTTCAGCATAACTACTCCCACAAAGCCTCCAGCTAATATACGGCCCTTAACTGTAGCAAGCTTTGGCTATGTTTACACTACCGCAGTCAGTCGACCTACGCTGCGCAACTCCAGCTACGTGAATAAAGTAGCTGGAGTCAGCGTACCTTAGATCGCGTTACCACAGGGCGTATGCTGCAGGGGGTCGACTTACTTTACTCCTCTCATCTAGATAGAGTACAGGGGTCGACTGGAGAGCAATCTGAAGTCGATTTAGCAGGTGTTTACTTCACCCACTAAATCGATCACGGGTGTGCTTTTGCAATGTCACAGTTATGGAGTAGCTAAGCCTTTGATCTGCCTCCATGTGGTGCTCAAGGAATGGCCTCTCAGGTATCAGGCCTCTAGCCAGCCCCTCTCTATGCGTAGGGACCCACATGCCTCTCCTTTTTGACCAGGGTTTGAGGCTTGCAGCTTGTCCTCCACCGTGTTTGCTGGACTAACCCCCAGTTCCTGTGCTTTGCTTTCTCTCCAAGGGCTGTGAGCAGTGTGTGTGTGAGAGAGGCAGGAATTTTGGTGATACTTGTATGATGCCAATACACACCTCAGTTTCCCTCTCTGATTGGTATTGCTATGATTAGAAAGAGCAGGAGACATGAGGTGTTTTGTCACAGAGCTGTCATGAGGTGATATGAATGGATCATTAAGGACTGGCTGGGGCCAACCTACATCAATGGAATACCCGACAGAGACAAGGGACTAATTGTCACCTGTCCATGGGAGGATCTCCCCTTGGCTGAGTGAAGCACACATGGACTCGTTACGTTCTTGGGAGCAGGAAGAACTGGGCTCGCAGGCACAGGGAGCTCTACCGGAGCGAAGACAAATGAACAGGCACAGTGAAAGGAAACCAAAGCATTTTCTACTGCAGCATGGCTCAAGGGCATTGGCCAGTATGGACTGTATTGTCTTCTTCGCTTCCCTGTCCTAAGGACTTTCCAATGCTGTGTTTTAGTTGACTAATAAACCCTGCTATGTTTTAAAAGTCTGCCCAGTGTCACAGCAAAAACTTGCTCTGTGCATTGACTGAGGAACAGTCTGTGTACAGGAATGTCGTTCAGCTGGGACCTGCTGGCAGAGCTCACAGGTTGAAATAGGAGTGTTGAAGCCAGAGGCTCAGTCTCAGGTGCTGAAGCTACATGGCCTATCCTTGTGGAAGAGTGGGACCCGTTGGGGGTCTAGTGCACTCAAGGGGCACCTCCCAAGGACTGTTTCAAAGCCAGGGCATTGCACCGATCCTATGGGTCCATGACAGTGTCAGTGTGTCTTCTGGGGAAAAGATATAAAACAAGAAAAGCGTCTAAATGCATATTTACCATTGCCCCCTCATCAGTCATCTTTGGAATCACTGGTTGTTTCCGAAGTGTATTAAATCCTTCCTTAAAAGCTGACCTCTGGGTTATCAGGTCATGTCAGTTTGTAGCCCAAAATATCCCCCTCAGTCAGCTCAAACTCAGCTGTTTCTCCCCCAAAAGTCTGCCTTCTTCAGTCTCCTGAAAGAGGTAAAATCAGTCCCTGCCCCTTTCTTCATAGGGCAAAGCTTCAGAAGATGGAGGTCTGCATAACCAGCTTTAGGATCTGGCATTCATCACCCCTTAGTGACACCAGATTGCACAGGAAACCCATCCCAGCCCTCCCCGCTATCATCTGGCCCATCTCAGCAACATAGTCTATGAAGTATTCTATGGCTCAAAGATACAGATAACAGTCATAAGTAGGGCCAGTGTTTGTTGGCAATGAAAACAGAGTAATTGACAAGCATGAGCAATATATAATCCTTTATAACATGAAAATGCATTGGGGGGAGGGGACAGGAGCCAGCTGTGTGGGGGAGGTGGGGCCCAGACACTGGGCATTGAGAGCCTAGAGCCGGCTGTGTGCTGGGGAGACAGGGCATGAACCAGCTGCGTGCAGGGGAGAGGAGCAGGGGAGAGGTGCTGTGGACGCAGCCGAGAGCAGGTGCGAGCGCCATCCGCTCTGCAGTCTGATGAGGGAGCCCGACGTCCCATTGCCAAGGGCCCCCCCTACCCAGGGGAAGCTCCACGGTGGTTTTGCTGAGCCCAGACTTGTATGAGGAGGGAAGAAATTGGCAGCAAGTCTCAACCACAGCCAGCCTCTGCCCTGCGCCCTGGGGAGGAGTTGGGTGTCTCTGGGCAGAAATCTGTGGGGCTGTGACCCTGCATGCCCCACCCACCCTCTGATCAGAAATTCCAGATACGAAGGGTGATTCCAGAAATGAAGAGTAATTTTGGGGAAAAAATGCATTTATAGCGGCAATTTCTGGAAAACACTGGCCCTAGTCATAACATTAAATACGATAGTCTCAAGATGTATGCCTGTGTTCATCAGATCTGTCCCTCTGCCTTCACATAGTTCACTCTCCTGGGGGGTTCTACCCCTTCCCCCATTCTGTGTCTGTCTAGTCTATTTAGACTGTAAATTCTTCAGGGCCTGGCCCAGCTACTATTCTCTGTTTGTACTTTGCCTAGCACAATGGGGACCCACTGTTAGCTGGCCCTTAGGCACTAAGGTAATGCATATGATTTATAATAAATAACTCTCCTGCCACTTTGAGCCAAGGAAGCTGGCCTTGGGACGTTACTGCTTAAAAATGAGCTGGGGTTAAAACCATGGACTATTCTTGTGACAAGTATCCCAGAAATTCCACTGACTTCCCTTGTTTTCTTTGCCTGGTGTAGGGTTTCCAGTTTCCAAACCTGATGTGATCTCGCAGCTGGAACGAGGGGAAGAGCCGTGGGTCCCAGACCTCCAGGGCTCTGAGAAAGAAGTGCTCCCGAGAGCTGCCTGCACAGGTGAGGAATTGGTTAAGCCAAGTCAAAAACTGTCCGTGAATACAGGAAACATTTGGGATGCCCTACAAAGACCCTATGAGCTCTCTAAGTTCAAGATTGTTCCCTGCAGATGTGGAATCATTAGGCAGATGTCACTCATGGCTCCCCTCTACCCTGACTGACAACTGGCAGGAGGTCCCTCCCCGATCTCGCTTTCCCTGAGAATTCTGGTGCAATGAGGACCCAGAACTGATCCCTTCCTCTCTCTTCTCTGGGGAAAGGTTTGGGGATAATCGGCTCCTGATAGCTTTGATCTCTCCCGCACATATTTTGGTCTGTTCATCCTTTTTCCCATTCTCCACTCTTAGATTTCCTTTCTCTCCGGTGCAGGGAGTGACCTGTGTCTGGATTCTCTCTGTCTGCCATCAGGTGTTGGGATGGTGAGTGAGAATGGGGAGAAACCCCAGCAGGAAGATACTGAGCAAGTATTACCCCATGGGACGTTATCAGGAAGATCAAAAGGGAATGAGTCCAGGAGTTGTGCACTCCCAGAAAAAGCAAAAGCCTGTGAGAATCAGCACAGGCCATCGGAAGATTTCAGTAGCCACTCAGAACTTCTTACATGTGAGCGAATCAACTTGGAAGGGACACACTACACATGCCATGAGTGTGGGAAACACTTCAGTCGGCGCTCAAACCTTATCAGACATAGGAGAATCCACATTGGTGAGAAACCTTATAGATGCCATGAGTGCGGGAGAAGCTTTAGTCTGCTCTCATCCGTTATCAGACATAGGAGAATCCACACTGGAGAGAACCCCTACACGTGCTCTGAGTGCGGGAAACACTTCAATCAGCGCTCGAGCCTTATCAGACATCGGAGAACGCACACGGGTGAGAAACCTTATGCAGGCCTGCACAACTTGTAAAGCGGCGAGGGCCATATTACTCTAAAGAAAACAGCTGAGGGCCAACACCCCCACCCCCGGCCTTGCCGAAAGCCCCCCTCAGCGCTGCCCAGGCCCCCCCCCAAAACACATAACCCCCCCTCGCCCGCGCCACCTGCCCGGTGGAAACAAACCCTCCTTCCCCAGCACTGCCCTGTCAAAAAAGCTGTGGGCCAAAAAGGAAGGGTTGTGGGGGGAGGTACTTTATTAAGAATTTTTCAATTAATCAAACAATTTTTTAAATTATTTTAATGTTTTTATGACTCACCCCCCCCCATGAACTAAGGGGAGGGGAAAAGGGGGACAGTTTGAAGGGATTTTCTGGGGCTATGAACTAAGGGGACGGAAAAGGGGGGCAGTGTGAAGGGATTGGATGTGACTGTCCAACACAAACACAGGGGCCGCAGGGGGCAGGGGGGAGGTCCCTGGACCAGGGAAGGGGGCAGCAGTCAGGGCAGGGCAGGTCGCACTCACACACACACACACACCCCTCCAGCTGCAGCTCAAGCCCAGGACAGGCGCCCCTCTCCTCGCTCGGCACTTACGGGCTCTGCCTCGTGCCCAGCACTTCCCTCCTCAGTGCCCCCCCCTCCCCAGGCAGGGGGCTGAACCCAGCAGCCCTACCCCGCCTCTTGCCTGCAGGCCGCACAGTCTGAGAATGCAAAAAACATTTGGGATGCCCTACATGGCTTCCCTCCTATTCTGACTGACAACTGGCAGCAGGTCCCTCCCCGATCTCGCTTTCCCCTGAGTGTTCTGGTGAGATGCAGACCAAAACTGATCCCTTCCTTTCTCTTCTGGGGAAGGGTGTGGGGAAAATCAGCTCCTGATAGGTTTGATCTCTCCCACACATATTTTGGTTCCTCCTTTATCCATCTCTCTCTCTCTGAGATTTCCTTTCTTTCCAGTTCCGGGAGTGACCTATGTCTGGATTCTCTCTGTCTCCCATCAGGTGATGTGATGGTGAGTGAGAATGAGAAGCAGAAACCCCAGCAGGAAGATGCTGAGCAAGGAGAACCACAGGGAACGTTATCAGGAAGATCCAAAGGGAACGTTTCTGGGAGTTGTGCACTCCAAGAAAAAGCCAATTCTTGTGAGACTCAAGAGAGGCCAAAGGAAAACTTCAGTAGCCACTCAGACCTTATAACATGCAACAGAATCAATTTGGAAGAGACACGCTACAGGTGCCATGAGTGCGGGGAAAGCTTCAATGAGAGCTCAGCCCTTATCACACATCAGAGAATCCATGCAGGGGAGACGCCCCACACATGCACTGAGTGTGGGAAAAGGTTCAATAGGCGCTCAAAGCTTATCAGACATCAGAAAATCCACACTGGCGAGACGCCCCACACATGCGCTGAGTGCGGGAAAAGCTTCAATGACCGCCCACACCTTATCAGACATCGTAGAATCCACACAGGGGAGACGCCCCACACATGCGTCGAGTGTGGGAAAAGCTTTGATCGGCGCTCAAACCTTATCAGACATTGTAGAATCCACACAGGTGAGAAGCCCCACACGTGCTCTGAGTGTGGGAAAAGCTTCAATAGAAGCTCAAACCTTATCACACACCAGAGAATCCACACAGGGGAGAAGCCCTACGCATGCGCTGAGTGTGGGAGAAGCTTCAATCGGCGCTCACACCTCATTACACATCGCAGAATCCACACGGGAGAGACGCGCTACATATGCTCTGAGTGTGGGAAAAGCTTCAGTGACATCTCTGCCCTGATCACCCATCAGAGAATCCACAACGGAGAGACGCCCTACACATGCTCTGAGTGCGGGAAAAGCTTCCGCTGGAGCTCATACCTGATCAGACATCAGAGAATCCACACAGGGGAGAAGCCCTACACGTGCTCTGAGTGTGGGAAAAGCTTCAGCCAGCGCTCTACCCTTAACGCACATCAGAGAAACCACACACGAGCGACGCGCTACCCATGCCCTGAGTGCGGGAAAAGCTTCAGTCGGAGCTCAGACCTTATCAGACATCAGAGAATCCACACAAGAGAAACGCCCTACACATCAGGCCTGCACAACTCATAAAGTGGCGAGGGCCATATTGCTCCAAAGAAAACAGCTGAGGGCTGAAACCGCCCGGCTCCACAGAAACACCCCACCCAGTGTCACTCGGCCCACAGAAACACTCCCCCCTAGCACTGCCCAGCCCCACGGAAACAAACCCTCCTTCTCTAGCACCGACCCGCTGAAACAGCTGTGGGCCGAAAGGGAAGGTTGGGGGCGGGGGGGTGATACTTTATTAAGAATTTTTCAATTAAAGCAAACAATTTTTAAAATTATTTTAATTTTTTTATGAATTATGTAAAAATGAAAAACACCTGTTTCATTGAAAGAAAACATTTGTACTTTTCATAATTCCCTTGCAAATTTAATGAGAGATAGTACATCTCTTTTCGGCAACAAGCTTGTCGTATTCGGGGGTCATATTTGAAGTGGATATTTTCATAATGTTTTCCAAATGGTCATCAGTCAGAGAAGAACGTTGCTTGTTTTTATTCATGTTCATGATGGAAAATGTTCACGTATGAAAGTGCTTCCAAAAATGCTGAATGTTTTCAGTGCAACTTCGATAAGATTCTTGTATTTTTCATTGTCCAGACTTTTGTAGAAGTCCCGCAGGCTGCTTTCTCTGTGCTTATTTCGGTAAACTGCCGAACATGGAAATTCAGTAACCTCCAACTGCAAATCTAGTGGCACTTCCTCTGGATCCACAGAAAAGGGATCTTCAATCAGCTTCACCTGGACGTCTTCTTTAGACAAAGTAAGTCTTCTGTCAGATTCTTCAATCAAAAGATTAATGTGCTTTGCATATTTTTCTCCTAATTCGGCAGGTTTGTGCTGAGGGACACATTTAACCTATTTTTCTCCTAATTCGGCAGGTTTGTGCACAAGTGACACATTTAACCTTTTGACAGCTGACTTCTGAAAAGTTTGTTTCATTTTGAAAGCTATCACTGCTGTGTACATTTGAAATAGAAGTTGATTTTTTTCCTGAAGGTGAATGTTGAGATCATTCAGGTGGCTGTAATATCACAAAAGAAAAAGAGATCTTGATTTCAGGACTCATTTTCAAGCTCTGGGAATTTTACTGGCCCATTTTCTAGGAATTTTGCTACCTCCTCTTTCAAAGCAATGAAACGGCGGAGCACTTTTCCTCGACTCAACCACCTCACTTCCGTATGGTAGATCAAGTCGCTGCACTCGGCGTCTACCCCTTCAAGAAAGGCTCTAAATGTCCTATGTTTTTAGTCCTCTAGAACGGATGTAGTTTAACATGGAAACTACCACTGACATGACATGCTCAGATTTTAAGACTTTGCTACACAAAACCTGCTGATGTAAATGCAGTGATGTTTGGTTATTTGTCTCCCAATAAATTCTTCAAGAATAACAACTGCACCAACATTTTTTCCACACATAGCTGGAGCACCCTCAGTACAAATGGCCACCAAGCTTGTGAAATCTAATCCCGACTTATCATTCATGGACTTTATCACTTCACTGGAGATTTCTTTTCCGGTTGTGCGACCCGTCATGGAGCACATGCCAACAAGTTCTTCAGTTATTTCAAAGTTATCAATACCTCTAATAAAAATAAGAAGTTGGGCGGTGTCTTTTAAATTGGTGCTTTCATCCATAGCTAGGGAGTAAAAGCAGAATTCACTGACTCTCTGCTTTAACTGATTACTTAGATTGGTAGAAATGTCAGCTATTCTTCTCTGTACAGTCATGCGTGATAGACTGACATTCTCAAATATTCCCCTCTTTTCTGGACATAACTCAGATACAGCAAGCAAGATACACTTTTTTAAAAACTCACCTGTGAAGCATTTCCCAGCAGCAGCAATTTCCTTAGCCCTGGTCTACACTACGGGGGGGGGGTGGGGTGTCGAACTAAGGTACGCGACTTCAGCTACACGAATAGCGTAGCTGAAGTCGAACTACCTTAGTTCGAACTACTCACCCGTCCAGACGCCACGGGGTCAAAGTCCGCAGCTCCCCCGTTCGCGGCGGTGGAGTTCCGGAGTCGACGGGAGCGCATCCGGAGTTCGAACTATCGCGTCTAGATTAGACGCGATAGTTCGAACTCCGAGAAGTCGAACGCCACCCGTCGACCCGGCGGGTAAGTATGGACCTACCCTTAGCAATTTGAAAGCTTACTTTAGTAACTGTATCATTCTCAGTATGTACGTATTTATTCGGCCATTCAGTGTTGAAAACGCTGTGCTCTGATTCTCTTTTTCTTTTCACTCATGGTAGCCATTACAAAACTCAAGATTTTGTTGAATAAATTCACACACAAAGAGAAGAGATCTCTCACGGTGCATGGCCCGCTAGCAAGGCACTGATGGTATGTGGAAGCCTGTAGAGGGGGAAAGAAACAGCGCGCACAGGGTGACCAGATCACAGAGGTAAAATAGGACCCACCTCCTCTCCGCTCGGCCCCACCATCACACCCCTCTTCAACCCCTAGCCCCCCACTGGCTTGCTGCGTCCCTCCTAGTCAGTCCCCCACCCACCACTCACCTCTTTTCACCTCCTTCCTCCCCTGCCAGAAACCCCCATGTCCGCCCCTAGAATCCCTGCTGCCTCACTGCTCGCCTCTTTGCCCACCCGTCCGCCTCCGACTCGCCGCTCACCCCGACTCGCCCCCCCCGAAGTATAAAGCCTCATTCAAAGACCCAGGGATCACTATATTACTGCATACCGCAGTCAATCAATGCAGTTGTAGATAAATCTCTGCATTATGCATTTTTTTATAACTTGTATATCACTTTATATTGAACCTTGGTAGTATGTTATAGCGGGCCCCTAAGGTAGTATAAATAAGGTAAAAAAAATGTCTTTTTGCTAGAAGTAGAATAAGATCTTCCCCCCACTTGGTAATCAATTGCCCCGTTGAATGAATGAGGTATGACTGAGGAAGGTGTGGAAGGCAGCACCTCCAGACAGCTGCAACCCTTGGAGAGGGGCTGGGAGCCAGACCAAGGATTCATATTACAAATAAGGCACAAATAGTCAACAGTGCGGAGGATTCACCACAGGAACAAGCTACCAAGGAAATTGGTGGATTTGCCATTTCCTGATGTCATTTAATGAAGACTAGATGCCTTTCTGGAATGTTTGCCCCAAAAGTAGCTCTTGTGTCATACAGGAGACCTGTGATATGCAGGGGGTCAGATTAGATGCTCTAATGGTCTCTTCTGGCCATAAAGTCGTCTAATTTCTGAAAAACTGAGTGTAGCATTGAGAGCAGCGTCTGATGTGTTCCTGTCTAACCGGCTTGCTGCCTAGAACAAACGCTCCTTGAGTGGGGTGATCAACAGGGAGTAGCTCAAACCTCCAAAGTGCCTGGCCAGGGGCAGGACATTAGCACAGCAAGGGAGAGGTGTGGCAGTGACATCACAAAGTCCTTTTGCAGGACCTCAGACTATTGGTCAAAGGTGGTGGGGAGGTGGTGACCTCACAGAAAGATGCTGACAGGCAGGACAGGGGCGAGGGGCCAGGGAAACCTCAGAGACCCTGTGGCTTTGCTTCAGCAAGTCTCCTTCTCCAGGTCTCTCTTTGAGGACTGAGAGCCAGGAGGAACCTATTTCGAGTTTTCTCCTTCCCTTTTCCTGATTTTAGTAGAAAACAGCTGTCCCTGTTTAGAAGGTAAGAGCCTCCTTGAGGTTTGAAACCTGTTCAGTCTGATCCATCTGGTGACAGTTGAATTCTAGGCATGGAAAACACGAGCTTAAGGAGGCAGAATTTCATTCTGCTACCTGGGATTTTGTCCCTCAGAATCACTGGGGACATTAGGGTTTGTCTTTTTTGTTTCATCTTTTCCTCCATCCCTCCCTCCCTCCCTCCTTTCTCTTTGTCTCTTGCTTCTTTTGTCCTTTCTCCTGTTCCCCTCCCAACACCAGGAGCGAGGTGTGTGTGTGTGTGTGTTGCGGAGGAGTGCTCTGCAACTCCCACTGTGGGAGGTCCACCCAAAAATGTGGGGCGGAAATAGTGCTCGGGCAGTGATCCCCACAGGTAACCTGGCCATCCTTTGGGCTCTCTCGTGAGAACCCTCAGCCTCTCGTCCTCGGTCTCTACCCTGATTGGCTGAGCAGGGGGTTATTGACAGGGAGGATTACTCATGTCCTTGTTGTTCTCTTTGAAGACCAAGGAAATAAGTCAGAACCAGTTCTATGTTCGATGAATTTTGCTGCTTCGCTGCATTAATGGTCTCTGAGCAGTTCATGATTCTCTCTAACATTGCAGTTCTCAAATACTTGCTGAATAATTACAGTGCACTGTTGTTGGTCTGGAGCTCATCTGAGAGGACTTTATTCAGGTCATTCAATGGATGAAATTCTAGATCTGATGGTTAGTTTGAAAATCAAGGCTCTTGGGTCCTATTCCCAACTCTGCCATTGACTGGCTGTGTGACCTAAGACAAGTCAATTCTCCTTTCTCAGCCTTAGCTTCTCCCTCTTTCAAGTAGGGATAATAATGATCCGCTCCTACCTACCTTACGGTATGTGGAGGCAGGGCTGGCTCTAGGTTTTTTACCTCCCCAAGCAAAAAATTTTTGTCTGCCCTCCCATCGCCCTGCTGCCCGAGCCCTGGGTTCTCCCCTCCCCACCCCTGCACCCTCTGCCTCCCCAGCCCTGGGCTCTACCTCCTGACCCTCACCCCCCTGCCACGGGCTCTACCTCGTGACCCTCACCCCCCCTGCCACCCCAGCCCTAGGCTCTCCCCCACATACACCCTGTGCTGCCCCAGCTCTTGACTCTCCCCTTCCCCCCTACCAGTGCTCCCCCACCCACACACCTCCTGCTGCCCCAGCCCTGGGCTCCTCCCCCCACCTGCACCGTCCTTCCACCCCAGC